>NC_087068.1:18975779-19063555 GCF_963678635.1 Symsagittifera roscoffensis | reverse complement strand
TAATTTCGGATAGGGTACACCGTCTGCTCGTCACGCTATCTTATTTTCGGCCGGATAGATTCGTGCAACTTCTTAGTCTAATACCGATCCTAATCTTACTCTTATACTATCTAGTCTCAGGTTGTTTAACTAGTCTCTGCTAGGCTCAATAGATCTAGGGTATACTGGTTTATTGCGGCTGCTGAAGTGCTCGGGAGAGTCCAACTAATTTCTAAGTTAAATTCAAATCTCTCTGGTGCTGAAATTACAAGTAACTTCAGCACTTACAAATAAGTGGGTTGTTAGTTAGATGGATCGTGATTGGTTAATATTAAATACTTTACATTGGTAAAACATTTAATTTATCCAATCATAAAATATAGTTTAGATCAGGTTCCACCCATCCGGGTTTTACAGAGTTTTTTAGAATAGTTCTTCTGCAATTCGAAGGATGGATGATGGACGTTGGTGTTTGGCGAACATCTTATTTCTTCTGTTTTCTTTTTGTTAAAGAAGTTCCAGGAAGCTGGAGTTAGAGACATAAGACGTTGAGTCTTCTAGTGACAACGACTAAGTCTTTGCAACAAACTCAAATCTGATTTCAGAATGGTTTGCTATGTCAGGTTTTTCTGTTCTGCGTGGAGAACTTTTCTGTGTCTGATTTAGTTTGGGAATGGCGTGGAGATTGTGCATGGAGGGGATGCCTGGTTACTCGGATCTGTACGTATACTTGAACATCGAGGTGGTCATTGGTCTAGTTCAATGAAGTCCTTTTCTGCGAAGTCAAGTCGTACTCTAAATCCTTTGAGTTGTGATTGTGAGTGGCATATCGATTGTGGTTGGTCATTCTCTCTCGAGCGTAGTGGGGTCGTTTTGTCTTTAGATGTTCGTCCTTGGTGTTGTATTCTGATCTATGTATTGCATAAATGTAATTTACATTTTATAAAACATTTATTAGTTTAATATTTTTTAATTATGATTTTAGTTAGTTGTTTTCACAAAAGCTTTTTGTTTTAGTTCGGTTATTTTGAAGAGTTACTCACACTTGAGTAGCTCTTATTAAAAATAAAGGTGTGGTCACAAAGCGTGGATGTAGCGCGGTGGGTTAGGCCGGCTATAGAGCATGCTCAGGACGTCCTTCCTGGTGGGTTAGGCCAGGAGTGGGAGTATGATTTCATGCGGTTTTTGTGAGGGGTCCTGTTATGTGACAACGTTTTATGTTGGGTTTGTTGTGGTTTTTCTTATGTTTTGTTGGTTGTGTCCTTTTTTCAAAAATCAAATTGTTTGTGGTATGGGTTTGTCTTTCGACTTTTTTGTGTTTTATTATTTCTTTCTTAGACTTTATAATAGTCTTCAAAAGAATAAATTATCCAGTTTTAAACTGGGTTAATCCGGTTTGGGTACCGTTGGTTTCCTTTTCTAAGTCATGCTGTTATTCTATGATTTGTGGTATTTAGTAAGCTGCGTTGATTAGTTTTGTTTAGTATATGATTCCTTTCCAACCGGGTTAAAGGAAAGTTTGAAACATGTTATTATATGTTAGAGTTGTTGAGTGTGAAAACTTGAAACTGAAATTCATTATTTTAAACAATTCTTCGTGGGCGAGCTGTGCGAGTGTGGATAGAATTTCTGTGCGAATGAATGAAAATATCAAAAGGTTAGTACTGCAATTGCATTTTATTAATTTACTACATAGAATTTAGAAATACTGCTAGTTATGGGGGAATTTTAAGTTACAAATTTTCATCATAATTAGATTTACTGCTTGTGGGGAAAATTTTAGAAATGAATTTACTGCATTGGTATTAAATTTATAAATTTATAAGTGTAAGAGATTAATAGAAATGATTGAAATCTGTTTGATGAAATTTGCGATTTTTATTTGTCTTTTGTGGTTTTTGTAGGTGATTGTCGGATGAAGGCTAAAAACCTAAAGAAAACATGAATAAAGTATGGTAAGTTTTTAATATTTTAATTAGTTAGTAATAATCATTTAATTCATACTTACCTGTTAGTCGTCGGGGAAAAAACCGTGGGGAAGATGTCGTGAATTAGTTCTGAAGTTGTTAGTAGTTTAGCTAAGATGCGGATGATATTTTTAGCCTGAAGCAGTGGCCAAAGCAATTGAAGTGCCTTAATAGTGGTTAGTTCTTCAGTGCCAACTGCAAACTCATAAGGTGTGTTTTGGATTAGATTATATAATTTGTGATCGAATTTAGTGTTGTGGATGAATTCTAAAATTGGGATTTCTATAGGTTGTACAAACTCGTGCGGGATAAGGAAGGGTCGGGATTCTTCGGCGTTGAAGGTCTTGGTGATGGGACAGAAGATTGTACATTTGGGTTATGGGGTCATAATTACGAAGAATACCATGAAGGTTAGTATCTTTAATGCAATATGTGAAATTTAGGAAAAATGGTGAAGTGTATTTGGAATTAATGAATTGAAAACGATGGTGTGGTTGTCTAGAGGGTGTGTGTAGGTCAAAGTGATTTTGGATGAAGCGATAATAACTATATGTGTGGGTTTGTTTAGTGCGCAACATAATATCGTGTGAGCAGTGTAAATCTCTTTCGTGTGGTGCAAGGAAATGAAAGGTTAGTGAAAATATTTGGAAGCGTTCTTTAAAACTTTCGTATGCTTGTGTGTCTGTTAGTGCTTCTGAAATAATGTGATCAAACTTTCGGTCGAAGATGTTTAGTGTGAATGTATATGGTGTCTTGATGAAAAATTTCTCGGTAATTTGTGGATTAGCGAAGCGATCGTCGTCTAAGAATTGATCTTGGTTAGCTCTGATGATGTTGTGATCATAGTATTCGAGTGTATATTCGTTAGCTCTAGGTGCAGTGTGTGTTTTTAGTGATTTTTTATATCCAACGTAAGTAAATTGTCTAGCGGTTAGTGGTGTAGTGAGTCGATATAGCATGTCCGTATTTCGCTCTATATCGATGTGAGTGTTAGATAAAGGTAAGCAAAGAGGGTTAGTGAAATGATAATATGAGGTCCAAGAGAGAGTGGGCATTAAAACGTATTCATCTACAAAGTTGCGTGTTTCGTTAGTGTCGTGGGGGGTGTTTAAGGTGTATTGTGGGAATGAGGGTAAGGTGATGGCTAAAAATTCTTTTGTGTTAGTATGCTTGGGGTGGTTGATGTATTCACGGGCTGTTCCTGGTTTTGCTGGGAAAGGATGGTTGGGGAACTTTCTTTTAAAAGTGCGGTAAGCTCTATTAGTGTTGAGTGAAGATTCAGTTGATGTGGATGATGGTGCTAATGATTCAGTATAATTTGAAGAGTGTGTAGGGGTAGGGGGGTTGGATGAATTTATTGTGGAGGAGATTTGGTTTATGGTTGGGGTATTAAGGTGGTAGGGTTGTTGTTGGAGGGTAATAAAATTATCTAGCTCTGGGGAGATTCGGGGGGTGTCTGGAGAATGAGATGATTGGTCAGAATGGTATGAGGGTAACTTGGGAAGCATAAGAGGGTGTGGGAGTAATGGGGTCAGGGTTATTGGATAATATGGGTTGAAAAGGGGGTTGAGAAAAATTAGAAGAGTTATGAAAATTATTTGATGGGGATGGTTCTGAGTCGGCAAATTCATCGGGGGTTTCAATATTTGGGTTATTGAGTTGTGAGATGGAATATAAAACTGAGATGTGTGAATTAGTGTCGGAATTCATGCCTGATGTTACATTACTAGATGGAAAATCGGGTGGCGGAAAAGCAAAAAGTGGTATTATTGGGATTGGAGAGGTAAGATTGGTTGGGTGGGAATTTGATCGGTGTAGTGATCCAAGTTGGCGGCTCATCGTGGGCTAAAAAAATGATTATTTTGAGACTGAAAAGCGGTGGTATGGGGTTGTTCAATAATTTGTTCATAAGTATTATCATCTTGTGACTGGTGTGTCATTATATGTTGGATGGGACTTTGTGATGTGGTGAGTCGAAAATTTGGATTATGTGTGAGGGCTAAATTTCGAAAATTTCGTGGGACTAGGGATAGTGGATGGTTATTTGGTAGGGCTGGTAATTGTGGTGCCGTTGGCGTTATGTCTACATTGTTATGTTCTTCGTCGTATGTATTTTGTCGTGTTGCTATTTTTGTGTTATATTCTTTTATTTGTGCGTCTAAAAGAATTTTGTTTATAGATGTAGAAAAGATTCCAAAAAATCCTGCAAAGAGTATGCGTGCTACGCTTGCTTGTCTGTTTACTTGTGTGTGTATAGCACATGTGTTGTAGATTCCTTTTAAAAGTGAGAAAAGGAATCCAATAAAGTTAAACATTGCGTATAAAATAGTCAATTTTTCTAAGATGTAGTAGGGCCATCCTAGAAAGTCGAGGATCTCATTTTTGAGTGTAACAAAGCTAAAAATGTTAATTGGTGATATATCTTGGGGACGGTATTTTTCACCGTTTAGATATATATAATCTTTAATGTCTTTAAAATATCCGCTATAGTCTTGCGTGTAGATATCGGCAAATCCTGCGGTTTCTGCAAGTTTGCGTAAATTTTGGTCTATTGATTGTCTTTGTATAGTGTCCATTTGTGTTAATAATTCTTGGAATTGTTGTGTTCTAATGTGATGTTGAATATCTGATTTTGAATAGATTCCTATTGATTGTAAGTCTATATTTGGGTTTCGAGCAATAGCGCGAATGCTTTCTGGTGAAAATTTTTTGAGTGATTGCATTAATGTGGGATATGGAGTGAGAAGATAATATTTATTTTCATCAGGGTTTAGTTGTACTACATTGTGGCTGTTTTCTGATCCACATGGGACTGCGGTATCCCAGAAATAGGTTCTTCGTGAAAGTGTATCCACGAAATGTACTTTATTCTTATAAAAGATAGGGATTCTTTTATAACATCGTTTATCTTCAAAAACGTATAGTGGTGATACTTTTTTAGTACAAGTATAAAACCATAAGATGTTTCCTTCATAGTCTAAAAAATTTGATCTATTTCCAGATAATAAGTATCCTGCATAGGGTATTTTTAATACTGCTAGTGCAAGTGATTGTAATATTTGTGTTCGTTCTAATTCGCATAGTTGGTGTAGTGTTTCTAATTCGGAGAGTGACATTTCTTGAAAAATTCGGCTAATTGTATAATCTAGTTTCATATCTAAATGAATATCATAGTGGATATTACCGAAATATGTAGTATTCATTAGTGATAATTCTTGTAAGCGTGTGCTTCTGGTGTCATGGGGTTTTAGATGTCCACCAGGTTGTCCGTTGCTTTTTTCAAAATTAACTGGTATATAGGATGTTCCTTCGTTTTGAGGATGACCTGTGGCATATGGGTCAATTTTTACTTTTCCAGTGGTCATGTCGAATCCTTTTTCGTATTCAACTAATATTTCAGAGTATTGTGTTCTGTGAAGTGGATTCCTGTATTTACATGCAAGTTCTGTTTCTTGATATATTTGAAAACGTGTCAATTTATTTTCTATATTGTCTATGTTTCTAAAATTAGAACTTAGTTTTCGTGATGGATGGACTTGTTCATATGGAATTGATTGTATAAAATATTTTTCGTGAAATTTTATCATACGAGCGTGTATTTTTGCTACTTGAAATGTTGTACATGTATCTTCGGGGAACCAAACAATTGTTGCTTGTGTTCTCGTTGTAGGCGTCGCAATAACCTTGATCATTTTTACAAGAGTAATCGGATTCCTTGATAGATCATTGTATTAATCTGATAAATCTCGTGTTAGTTGATATTTTTCGAGTTGTATTTTCCAATCAAAAAACATTATTTCTTTGGTATCCTTTATTTTTTGTGTCTGCTTTGCAGTTTGAATGGGTCATTTATACCAATGTGTGGTATCCAATGTTTATCGTGTAGGTCATTAAGGTTAATCGTCCGTGTGCGCCGTTATATACGGGTATTTTCGTCTAGTTTTATATGTCCTTGGTGTCTTTCAAGTTGTGATTGATGTACAGAGTCTGGAAAAAACTTGAAAATTAACTCAACTTCCTTTGGGAGTTTTTATTTTCGTGTGATGTTTAGTCTAAGTAATTCATTTTTACAATCGTCGGGATTGAGATGTAAAAGACGTTCTATATTACTTTGATAGAATGATTCATGGTCAAGTCGGTTTTTATTTCCGTTCGAGACTTGTGAACAATGTACTTTCTTTTCGGAAAATGTTGCTGTGAATTTATAACCTGTAACTGTTGTTGCTCGGGCTTTTGAATAGAGTGTTGCTATTACATCTGTGGTTTCTATAGCTTGTGGTTCTGTTTCACATTGTGATACTTGATTTATTGCATATTTATGTAGTGTTTTTTGTTCATTTTCTTCACAATCGTAATGTGTTACTAATAAATCTTGTGGTCCTGTACGAGGAGAAAGGGTTTATGTTTTGATTTGAGATTACTAGAAAAAGGAGTTGGAGAAAAATTAATAATTTTAGAATATACATGTGTATGATAATCCTGAGTATGATTATAAAATGTAATGTAGCCAATTGTGTTTTTGGTATATCTGTCGTATTTGTATATTACTTCAGTAGTTATAAACGGTGGTGGTAGTGATTGAGCTGTTATGTTAGGTGGATTTAGTGGGTAGGGATGTTGGGTAATATTATTTAACTTAACTGTGATTTCAAACTTTAATTGTAAACTGTTTTGTTGGAGTATTTGAATATTGTGATCACGGATATCGTTGTGAATATCTTGGCGATATTGTAATCTATTTAGTGCCCAGTTATGAAGGCGGTTACTTTCGTGATGTTGTCCAAATAATGGTGGGGGTGCTGTAAATGTATTCCAATCTAGTCTTAAAGGAATATTTATTGATGATTGTTCTCGATATCTGGCGTCGAGATTATTTGGAAAATTTAAGTTAAAGGGTGGTGGTGAAAACTGGCTTATTGATGGTGTTGATGGTAGTGATAATGTTTCTGGTAGTGATGAGGATGTTGTTGTATCCGTAGAAATATCTATGGGGTCATTGACTAAATTTGGTTCACCTTGTGTAAATGAATGTGTAGTCCAATATGGAAATCGTGATGTTTGGTTTGTGGGGTTGAAAGGATTTTCACGTATTTGCTCAGATGTTGGTGTTGAACCTAAGTAATCTGATGGTAGGCTTGAGGTGCTACGTTGTGAAAGAATCGTAGGGGTTTCTGGTAATGTATCAATGGTGTTTTCTGGAGTGTTTTGTGATGGGGATTGAGGTATATCAAAGTGAACTCGGGGAGTTTGAAAATTTCTGTTTCGTCGAGGATGTATAATTTGTCTATTTATTTCGACTGTATTTTGGTTTTGACTAGAATTTCTTATTCTATTTAGTTCTTGTGGTAGTGTTGGGTATAGGTTATATGTTGGTTCGCTTAAAGGTGCTTGTCGTTGAACTGGTTCTAGTGTTTCTGATAAACGAGCATGTCGTTCTTCAAAAGTGTATGGATTGTCTTGAAAAGAAATTCGTGTAGATGTTTGAGGATTTTGAGTAATTGAAGGTGGTGTTTGGTTATCTTGGGATGATGTCGGTGAAGACTGACTTTGTGACTGTTGGGTAGCAATTTTTGATAGTTTTTTGAATTATTACTTTAGTGAGAAATTTTGTGTTTATTATAATATTCTTCCAAAAAAAGAATTAGGAGGATTGTTGCTAGGGCAAATGTGAAGATTGCTTTCTTTATACATTTACATATTGTCAAAATGAGGGATGATAAAAATGTTATGAAAATTACAAACAATAAAAAAATATCGGTTCTACTGAAAATTGTTCGTATCATTTAGACAAATTGTATAAATCGTACCTGTGGATATAATCAAGGGTTTTGGAAAGTTGGAGGAATAGTTCGAGTATGGTGTAGAAAATTAAAAAAATGTTACAAAAAATGATTAGGATTATTAGAAAAGATTCAAGTATATCGAAAAGAAATATTATAAAGGTTTCAAGTATTGTAAAAAAATGTTTAAGATTTATGAGTATTTGAGTAACTGATTGAGAGAAGACCATTTAAGAAATGATCTCTTGGTCGAATATTTTTTGCTGTTTGAGGCGATTTTCTAGTGTGGTCGGATTATTTATTAGTTTTTTGACAAGTGGGTTGAGTTTTGTAAAAAATTGTTGGGGGCAATTTTCATGGTGACTGGGAGGTCGTCTTTTTCTTTATTTTTGTTTGTCAAATGATCCGGGGTATGGTGAGATTTTTATACTTTAGGCTAATTAAAATGTTCATTTTGTTACTTTAGGCTAAGTTAACAAATTTGCTTTGGGGGTATTCGTGGTCTGAGTTGGGGAAATATTGTTGATCTTTGGGTTATTAGATAAGGGAGGGGTACGGTATTATGGTGATATTTTTTTTAGTTGTCAAGTTGGAGTGGTTTGCTTATTTTTGACCTGGAGGTCGTAAAGTTATAGTTATAGATGTGCCTGGAGTTCTATATGATTCGTCTAATTGGTCTTAGTTTGAGTTAGAGAAAGTGACGGATTGGATGAATCCTATTGGTCTATTTTGAACTAGAATTATTGCGTACTTTTCAGCATGTTATTTTGAAAAATGTAAATGAAAAATGATTTGAAGGTTTCAAGATAGTGAAGTATAATGTTAAAATTACTTTTGAAATTCCACTTTCTTTAAAATTTTAGATTGGGGGATGAATATTTTATAGTTTTTACGTGGTTGATTTCGGAGTCTTGTTGTTTTTCTATTTTCTGATTTGTCGATTTGTTCTTGGGGTATTATTTGTTCGGTCATTTTTCTATTTTTTCTTTGTTTTGGAGATTCTTTATGGTTTTGTGTATTGTTTTTGGTGGCGGTTGGTTTTGTGTTTTGATTTTCGGTGGGGTTATCATTTTGTTCTGTGTTTTTTAGATGTGGTTCATTTTGAATGATTTTTAATCCTGTGAAAGAATATAATTGAGTTAATTCGCGGAGTGCGTATTCTTTTGGGTAATAAGGTAATAGGTTGTTTCGATGTTGAACGATTTCTTTTTTGTTTGAGTCGGTAATTTTATATGTGACATCAGTGGGTTTTGCAATTATTTGGTATGGTCCTTTTCGAAGGGGTTGTAATTTTTTAGAAATTCCTTTTTGAGTATTAAAATTAGGTATTAAAACAAATGTTCCAATTTTTAAATCGGAGGCTGGTGTAAAACGTGAATTGATTTGTTCATTAATGTTTTGTCTTTGTAATAACTTTTTTGTTATTTTTTGATAAATTTCATTGTGTTTTTTATCTCTATTTAGAATCCATTCGGTGTGTGTACCGGAGGCTAGTTTAAGAATTTGTGGGTGATGAAAATGATCTTCATCGTGTGTATGTAAAGGTAGGTTATAACAAATTGAGTCTTTATTTGGTTGACAATAACCTTGTGCGTTTTTATGAGAATTTGCTGTAAACCTTATTGGTTTGCGTGGCTTTTGGTTAAAAACCATTTCGTACGGTGACATTCCTAAAGTTGTCGTAATTTGTGAATTATATGCTAAGGGAAATAATTTTACATCTGCTGACCATTCGGTATATTTTGTATCATTTCCGTTGATGATACATCTAAGATATTCTTGTAATGAACGGTTCATACCTTCGACTAAGCCGTTTGTCCAAGGTGCATGAGATGTACGTGGTTTGTGTTTAATGTTATATAAATGACATAGTGTGATAATTTCATTATTTATGAATTCTGTACCGTTGTCTGTAACTAAGATTTCTGGTAGTCCGAATTTAGCTATCCAGTGTTCATAGAGTGTTGTGTAAGCGTAATAAGCGTTACAATGTGGTATTGGGTTAAGTGCTACATAATGTGTAAATGCGTCAACAATTACCATAATGTAGGAGTTTCCTTCGGATGAGGGTGAAATTGGTCCTTTGGTATCAAATGAGATACGATGGTTAAAGTACAAGCTTTGTCCTTTAAAATCTTGTTTTTGTGCTATTTGTTTTTGATTTGGGTAAGGTTTATTTAGTTGACATACTATACAGTCATTGCATAGTACTTTTATCCAAATTGGTGCATTTGGGAAATAAAAGTTTTGTATAAAATTTGAATATGTTTTTTCTGATCCAGAGTGTCCTTTAATATTTTGTGTATGTGAAATATTAAAAGCTATAAGAATCATACTTAAAGGGAGACATGGAACTGTAGATTCATTCAGGTTATACTCTAAAAGGTCTGTATTTTCGTTAATTGTTGTGTTGTTAAATTTGCGAAAGTATCGGAGGAGTGTTTTGTTTCCTAGAATGGTTGAATCTGCTTTGATAGGTTTAGTTTTATATTTGTGCCATGATTTCAGTTGTCGAATTACTGGGTCAAGGTTTTGATATTGTTTCAGTGTTGAAATTGTAATCGTTTCTGTTGGAGGGAGAAAAATGTTTTCGATTTCTAATTTAGATAAGGGTATTGTATCAAGTGGGTCGTGAAGGTCAAAAACTTGATTTATTGTGTATTTTGAATCATTTGTTTGTGGTCCTGATAAATTTATTTTATCAGTTAAATCTTCTTTTTCAATTAGTGGAAAATGGTCTTTTTTAGTTTGGTGTTGTTTTGTTCGTTTTTGTTGGGTGTTATTTTTTATCCATTGAGAATATGGGATTGGTTTGAAAGTTGATGTTCCAAGTAAATCAACTTCATAATGATTATTTTGACAATCTAAATAAAGTGGGAAATGTTGTAAATTATTTATTTGTGATTGTTCAATATCAGTTTTTACTGCATATTTGCATTCCAATCGGGGTGATGTTTCGTTTTCTGCAAGGTAGAATTTTATGTTTTTGGGTATTTCAACTGTTGTTTTTCGTGTAAGTAATTCAGGTGGTGTATTTCGACTTAAGGTGTCTGGTAATGCAAGATTTTTTCCTGCAGTCCAAACTATATGTAAGTTTGGAAATTTCATTAGAATTAGTTGAAATCTGTAAACTCGGTGGTTTGGGTTAGATTTTTGTGTAAAGAGAAAGATGATTGGTTTATGGTCTGTGAATAGAACTGTTGGATGTTTTGATCCAAGTATCAGAAATTCATATTCTGTCAGTGTATATATTATGGCTGTACATTCTCTCATTAGAGTTGAGAGTCGTAGCTCTGCTTGAGTGAATAATCGAGAATTTGCTGATATGAGGTTCATTTTATTTGTACCATTATGTGATTGTAATAGTGCTGCACCGATGCCAAAGTTCGAAGCATCGCACATTGCATAAAATGGTTGATTTGAATCTGGAATTGTGTTTGAAATTTGTTCAGTTAAAAGTTTCTTTATTTCTTCAAATCGTGTTTGATGTTCTGTGTTCCATTCAAAATTATTTTGTTGTCTAAGGATGTTATAAAATGGTCGTAGATATAATTGCATTTTATAAACATATTTACTTAAAAAGTTTAACATTCCAAGAAATTCTTGGATTTTCTTTTTATTTGTTGGTGGTTGAAGTTTTTGAATAGCGTCAATGCGTGATTTCAATGGAGTGATTGTTTTTCTTTCTATATTATGTCCTAAGAATTTAACTCTTGTCAAAAAGAAGTGTGATTTATCGGGGGCGGCCTTCAGATTTTCGTTCTGAAGTATTTGGTGATATTTTTCTAAAACATTGAACATCTCGTCTTTTGTTTGTGATTGCATAAAAACATCGTCTAAATAGGTGATTGCGTTTTTCTTGAGTATCAGTGGTCTAAAAATTTTGCTCATAAAAGCTGAAAATGCTGCTGGTCCTATGGATATTCCATAGAATAAGCGGTTGAATTCATATTGTTGGTTTCCGATAACAAATTGTGTTAAACGTCGTGATTGTTCATCTAGTGGCATTTGATTGTATGCACTATTCATATCGGCGGTTGTAAAGTATTTGCCGTTTATTTTTGTTAAAATAACTTGTATTGGTTCAATGGGCCAATTACATTTTGATTCATCTATGAGTGAATTGAGGTATCTAGCGTCGAGAACGATTTTTAATGATTCTCCTTTAGCTAGAATGATAACGGGGTTGATAAATGTGTTGCCTTTTGGTTGTTCTTCTTTATTAACTGGTGATATAATGTTGTATTGTTCTAAAATATCAAGTAATCTGTTCACTTTATCATGTAAGTGAATTGGTACTTTACTTGCTCTCTGTTTTTTGAAAACTGCGTCTGGTTTTAACGGGAGATGTAGTGATGAACTGATTTTCCCAACATCGAATTTTGATGTTGCATAGACTGATGAATATTTAATTAGCTGTTTGGCTAATTTTTCGAATTCGTCTTGTGTTATTTGTGAATGTTGGAAATTAAACATTGTTAAAAATTTTTGTTGGTCCTCTGTGTAGTTACTTATGTTGAATGTAGGTTTGAAATATGGAATTTTTGTGAAATAATCCGTATTTCTGTTTTCGTTACTTATTATATTATTTATAGATAATTCTTCATTAAGAATTGTAGATTGGCAAATATCTAGTAGTTGGAGTATATTATTTACGCGATAGGCTTTTTCGTGTATTGGTGATATTGTAGCGTTGGTTTCACAATATCCTAAAAGTCCTAAAGGTAATGTTACTTGGTAAGGTGTGTTGTTATAGACATGTAAGGAAATGATATCGGAATTCGAATTTTTCAAATATTTTATGGATGAGATTGTGATTTTGAAAAATTTGTGAATAGGTTTGAATTCAAATTCTGACATATAAAATTTTTGTTTGTTTTGCTCTTTATCATATTGGTGAACTTGTTTGATGGAAAAATTATAGATATTTCCTGATAGTGGTTTCAAGTGTTTTCTTTGTTGGTTAAATATCGGGTAGAATTTTGAAAAGAATGGTGGTTGTTTATTTAATCTTTGAAAAAATGTTAAGGATGTTTCTTTTGTTTTTGTATATTTATCTTTGATTAATATTTTACTATTTAGTATGTTAATTGTTGGTATATACTTCGAAATAAATGGTATTCCAATGATATTATATTTAATGTCAGTGATATGGAATATTTGTTTAAATGGCTTATTTAAAATTTTGCTTTGTTCCATTGTTCTGGTGGGGAGGAGAAATAATTGGATTTTTCCGTAGTTTATCAATGTTGATCCTTGTGCTGTTGCTAGTTTGCTGGAGGTTTCAAGAGGTGTTAGCTTTGGGTGTAAGGTTTTTATTTCATTCCATGTGGGGATGTTTATTATGTTTGATTCTGCTCCTGAATCAATTAAAAAATCTATT
Organism: Symsagittifera roscoffensis; assembly: GCF_963678635.1. NCBI lineage: Eukaryota > Metazoa > Xenacoelomorpha > Acoela > Convolutidae > Symsagittifera > Symsagittifera roscoffensis. The sequence goes on along the minus strand of NC_087068.1, from coordinate 19,050,446 downwards.
TCAAGGTCTGGTGGTTGAAATTCTTTATTTCTTGGGCTTTCTAAGAGAAATGGTATTGTCCAAATTTTTTCTTTGGGTTGTTCTTTTTGTATATTTTGATAAATGTGGTTTGTATTCAAGCATTTTGTTTTGGTATTTTTATTGGTTTGATCTGTAGTGTTAATCTCGTTTGTTTCTTGCGTCCTTGGTGTGGAATTTATGGGTGTAGTGTAATAATTTTGAAGAAATTCTGATTGATTTTCATATATGTGTGATGAAAAGGGTTGTTCATATATGACAGATTCATAGTCATTTTCGACTTTTATCATATTGATAGAAAGAGTGTTTTCAGTATCACTTTCTGAATCTGATGATGTACAGTTTATTTGATTGAGTTGTAACGTATCAGTTACTGTGTCGTCAATACCTGGAGGGTCTGATGTTGTTTCTGGATTTGATTGTGCTTGATTTATATTCTTTTGATGTTTAGGTGTACTGCTTCTATGGCGATTATTAGAATTATTATAATGGTTATCATTCCTGTGTGGTGATTGGGAATAATTTCTATAACGATTATTATAACTTGAGTGTCGATTTTGTGAATTATTTCGCGATCTGTTTTGGTAATTATTGTTTGGTCTGTTATAGTTCGATCTATTATATGAGTTATTTCTTGATTGATTGTTCGGGTAATTCTGGTTTCGGTTGTTTGAATAACTTCTATTTCGATTATAGGAGTAGTTTCTATTCCTATTGTATGATGAATTTCGTGATTGGTTGTTTGGATAGTAGTTATTTCTTGGTTGGGAATTAGATCTAGAAACAAATCGTTGTGTATTTGAATTTGATCTGGAGTAGTTATTTCGACTATTTGGTCTATTGTAGTGATTTTGTGATGAATTATACGTGTTTCTTCGTTCTGGTGATCTTCCTCTATAACTTGAGTTATATGGTGATTTATTTCTTGTATAGTGTGTATTGTTCGGGAGTGGTTTTCCTGAACTGTTATTGCTGTGGACTGTTTTGTTCGGTAGATTTTGGTCTTTTTTCATGTATTGATAGAATGATTTATTTGGTTCTTTATATTTTTGAGGTTTATTTTGATTGTCTTGCTGTTTTTGTCTACATTCGGAAATACTATGTCCGTATCGTCGGCAATAATTACACCATTTTTTGAAAGATGGTTTGCCTTTAAAGTTTGGGTTCTTTTCGTAAATATTGAGTATTTCAGTGATTTTTTCAACGAGGTCTGTCTCTGATTCCTGTATATTATTAATATTAGTGGGAGTCGTTTCAATTCTGTTAACGTATTGTAATTTCAGATTTTCCGTTTCTTCTAGTTTCATCGTGATTTCTGCTTGTTCTAATTTGTCTACTAGTTTTCGAAAATCTAAATCGGGTTCTCGAATTGAAGAAGGATGGGATGCTCTCTTTTTTATTGCTATTTTCCTTAATTGTGGTGTTAAGGTCATCATTAAGATTTCTGTCAACTTTGTGTTTTTATAGTCATGTGTATTTAGTGAATATGCTTTTCGAACTAGTGTTTCGATTCGTACTGCTATTTGCTTGATGGTTTCGTTTGGTAATCTGCGAATTTCATTACATAAAACTCTTTGTTGTTGTTTGTTTCTTTCGGAGTCAAACATTTTTGAAAATTCCTGTGTAAATCTTTTCCAGTTTGATTTTATTTCTAGAGGTAGTACTGAAAACCATTTTTGGGCTGCGCCATCTAAGGTTGTTTGTATTAACGCTGTGCGTCGATGTATCCAATTTTGATGTAGTGGCGTATTAATTGGTTCAGGTCCAATATTTAAAATCAGGTTTGCTGTTACTGCATTTAAATAATCTTCTACAGAATATTCAGGGTCTGTTCCTGTGAAAACCATTAAAGGTTTGTTTGATGTTATTGATGATCCACCCATAAGGTATGGATTCATTGTCATTTGTAATGATTCTGCTGCATTTGGCATTTGAGAAAAATTTGAAAGTTGGTTTCTTGTTATTTCATGTTGTTGGAGATAATATGGGAGCGGTATTTCATTTTGCATTTGTGATGGTTGATACGATTGTGCAGTCATTGGATTTTGTTGTTGAATTGGTTGAAAAGATTGTGTATTAATTAGATTTTGTTGTTGAATTGGTTGTTGATGTTGTGCATCTATTGGTTGTGGAGAAAAATTTCTATGATTTGTACGTGTTTTCTGTATTCCTTGTCTACGATATTCTTGAGTATTTGGTGCAAATATATCTGGTTGTAAGAAATCATCATCTGAGGATAAATAATCCATTTGATAAGATGTCTGTTTTTTATTTCTATTTTGTTGAAAAAATGGGTAATTTTCACTGTGATCCTGTGGAGGATTTGGTTGAAAATTTTTGGAATTATATTGGGCCGTTGGGTTATCCCAGTTTCGAGGTTTTGTATATTGATTAAAATTTCTTTGTGGTTGATAATTTGTTTTTGACGGATGTGTATAATTATAATTATGGTCTGCAAAGTTGTTTCTAGTGAATGTTTTGTGTGTTTTTGATGGTATTGTCATGGGTCTATATGTTTGGTAATCCATATGTGAATATTTTGGAGCAACCGAAGGTTTAACGGTTGATTGTAAGGTTACCTGTGTTTGTGAAGGATTTGTATTTCTTGGTGTTGTTAAATTTGGGCGTATTGGTGAAATACTTTGTTGTGTAGTTGTTGTGTGTACAATTTCTTCATTTATGAAGTGTGATGGTGTCTGGATATCTTGTTGAGTAAGATTCCTAGTTCCATTGAGGTTTTCATTGTGTATAACTGTAGAGTTTAAACTATTATTTTGTGTATCGGGCAAAAATGTATTATAGTTTAATGGTGTTGCATCAATTGTTAATGGTATTACTCTTACATAATCTCTTATGTAAGATATCGTACTTATTGCTTGACTTGAGATTGATTGTGGGAAGCTTATAAATGCGGGATGAGACCATTCGGGGTCCCAAACATAATCTGATTGTTCTGTGATAGCTGTATCATCGTTCGAGTTTTGGGGTCTAAAATTTTTTCTTGCTTGTGCAATTAAATCAATATTGTGTGTAAAATAATCTATTATGAACCATGCCAAAATTTTTTGTAGATCGTGTTTTGTATGTTGTGAAACGTCGTCTTTCGTGAAATTTTCTTTAATGATGTTTAAATAACTAGAGAGTAGTGTGATTTCATGTCGTACTTTCAAATGTTTAGATGTTTCTGTTGGTGAGACATTTGTTATTGGGATTTCGTTTTCTAATATCGAAATATAACTATATATTATTGCGAAAACTTCATTGGTGAATATGGAGTTTGCTCTTTGTGAGTTATGATATTGGATGCTTTTTATATATTCTGAAAAAACTTTTGAAAATTCTAAATCAAGATCGTCTGTTTGAATTGTATATTTTCTATTATTATGGTTTGGTGAGGTGAATTCTATGGAGTAGATTCCATACTGTTGTGTTATGTTGCATATATCTTTTAAGTAGTGATCTATGATTTGTCTTTTGATTTTTACATCGGGGAACTCTGTTTTACATGGACTGATTCCGGGTTCAAATAAATTTACGAGTAAATTTTGACAAAATATGTGTTGTCCTCTATCAGTATCTGCATCTACTATAAAAGGAAAGATTTCATCATCATCTGGACTTTCTTCACCTGGGGTGTGCGTTGAGCTCATTTTTTCGTTTGATGACTGTTAATATGTAATTATTAATGTGTCGAATTGGTTGATTCCAATTGTATAAATGTACTGGTTTGTGTTTATACTGCTTTTTTATTCTTCTTTTTCCTCTTTTTGATGAATTTGAAGTTGTTTCTGAGTCAGAAAAATATAATTGATCGTGAAGTGGGCAATTTTTATCTATTGATTCTTTTAGTTTGTAAAGTTCGTCTAAACTGTTGGTTTCTGATTCTGAAAATGCGTTTCGATTTTTTGAAAATCTTTTTCGTGTTATTTGTCTTTGTTTCGTTATTATTTTCCTCTTTAGTGTTTGTCGTTTTGTTCGAATGTATCCAACTGTTTGTGTATGAGGTGTGATTACAAGGTCGTATTTTTTGTTATCTATTTCACAATTGTGTAAAACGATTGTTTGTTTATTTCCTAGGTTTTTAAATGACATAAGGTTTAGGATGACGGATGCAAAAGGTTGTTAAATGATTTCTATTTTCTTAAACTGTTAGTTCTTACGATTTTTTGGTTAGCTTAACCTGGGTCTATTTGTTCAGGGTTGGAGAGAAAAGTATATCGATTCCGAAGAATGATTTTTTACTTTCTCGTGGCTAGTATAAGTTAAGGTGTTAACTTACTTAATCTTACTTAGGGGTAGTGATTGTGTTCAAGGGTTGGAGAATAGTAAATCGATCCACAAGGTTCAGGTATAATTAGAACGCGAGTAGTTCGTTAGATACTATTTTAAACTTACTAAGTCTAAGATTTATCCTGGGTCTGTTAAGAGGGGGGGTCAAGTGAAGGATGAATAACCGAAGTTCTTCACTGTTTATCCTAATTTGAATGATTAGTTTTGTTTAAAAATTTCTATTAGTCTTAGGTCTTTAGAAAGGGTTGGGTAGTGAATCGACGTTTGAGGTCGTTAGACACTAATTAAGTGGGTGGGGGAGAACAAAGTTGTTCTGTTTGATCCAAGGATAAGCCTTGATGATCAAATTTGAAATTTAATTAAGTAGAAAATGATTTAAGATCCAAGGATAAGCCTTGATGATCTGGTTTTAAAATTAAGTGAATTTAAGTTTTAATAAAATTTTAAATGTGTGTAAAGGAAAAATTTAGTGTTTTGATGATATTAGTGGGTTTATGATTGCTGTTATGTTTTAGGTGATGGAGCTGGAACAACAGGATGATTTATGATTACTAACCATTTTTTGTCATGCTACTAATTTTTATTTTTTATTTTTCAATAAATATTTTTCAAACATGTTTTGTATATTACTGCAGAATTTTAGGAAAACGATCTTAGATCTTTTTATCAATCGTTATTGTATATTAATAATTTTGTTTAGCGCCTGAAATGATTTTGAAGATTAGCTTCAAGGTTTTATGTTTGCAAATGAAAATCTAAATTCATTGCCAGTAGTATTCTAAATATAAAAGTTTGTGTTGGCTTTTGCCGTACTATCATATAACTATTTGGTAAGTTTCTATTTTGTCGTATGTCGTCTCTGGTTCGAGGTCTTCTTCCAATTCCGGGTAGTTCTGTTATGGTTCGGAATATTGGCTCTGATCTATTGAGTCGTAGAGACATTTCGATTAAATTATTGTCGTATAACATTTTGTAAATGTTTTTGTCTAATTTCTAATCTATTTTGGTTAATTCTAAGCTATTAAGGTCTTGTTCGAGACTTATGGTCGCACCAGATGAGTTAGGACCGAAGTGGTTAACTCATAGAGTAATTTCGGATAGGGTACACCGTCTGCTCGTCACGCTATCTTATTTTCGGCCGGATAGATTCGTGCAACTTCTTAGTCTAATACCGATCCTAATCTTACTCTTATACTATCTAGTCTCAGGTTGTTTAACTAGTCTCTGCTAGGCTCAATAGATCTAGGGTATACTGGTTTATTGCGGCTGCTGAAGTGCTCGGGAGAGTCCAACTAATTTCTAAGTTAAATTCAAATCTCTCTGGTGCTGAAATTACAAGTAACTTCAGCACTTACAAATAAGTGGGTTGTTAGTTAGATGGATCGTGATTGGTTAATATTAAATACTTTACATTGGTAAAACATTTAATTTATCCAATCATAAAATATAGTTTAGATCAGGTTCCAGTAGAACACTTCCTGAGTAATTTTAATAATCTTAAGTTGTTGTAATAACTAACGGAAAACAAAAAATGTAAAAAAGGATTCCAACTTTAAATGCTCCCGTTTTAAATAATTATGAAAAGTCAAATGGCGGACAAACGTTGAAAGGAGACGTCGACTCCAATGATTCTCGAATTTTGAATGACAACGTCCATGTAGCTGACGTATCCTTGGACGCCGCCTGTTGGTTGAATAGTTTGCGTGAGAACTCCTCCTGCTGTGCTCGTAGTTCCCAATGTGGCCGTGTTTCCACCTCCCAACGAAAAAACGAACCCAACTACGCCTTGAGCGTCATAATAAACAACCACCTGAAACAAAAAAAGACGAAAATTTCCAAATACATCCAACGGTCCGGGCTGCATTTTCTTTTTTCAGTTTTTCTCTATACAAATTTGTCGCAGCTGGTATGGCGCCTAATTGTGAATATCTACAACTGCAGGTTATTGAATATTAAAGGGCGATAAGTTTAACTAGCGCAGATTTCTGATGTTTAAACTCGCTTTACGTGGTAACTAGCTTTGAGTTCAGTTGTTTGCTCTTCGGTACCCTCAGATTTTCACCTTCATAACAGTTTTCAATTTTTGTGAAGTTCAGTGATGAACTTTGAGAATTCCAGTGACAATGTCTACGGACTTTACATCGAAATCAAAGCGCCCGAGCTTGGCGTGGTATGTTATGCTTTTTGTTCAATTTGACAAAATTATTTTTTCAAGATATAATGATGTTCTCTATTGATCTCACAGCAGTGATGGAGTTGGTTCGAGTTGACAAATCTGTTAACGAAGGAGCGGCGCCCTGGTCCGGTCCAAGCCAGGCTCCATTGACATACAAAAGATTGCTTGAGAATCCCAACTCAAGAGTTTCTAGGAAATCGAAAGTGCACTGTCCTCCACCGTTGAAATTCGCAGCACTCATAGCAACAGGTAGCGCGGTAGTGAATACGTCGTCGTTAGCGTTTCGGGTCAATCCAGACCTTGTCCAAGACTCCAGATCAGACTCAGTGTACCCACCTATAAACCCAAATCTGCTGTTATTCCAAAAAATGAACTTTTGTCCCGTTTGCCAGCCCACTGTGTTTTTGCCACGTACTATTGTCTAATTGTCATTTATACACCTTTCATTGAATAAAAGTATGAAGATTGTTTTTTTCATATCTGTTCACTCGTTAACGGTATTATGTTCTATTATGAATTACATCATAAAAACTGTTCGCAGAGCCTTTTAGGTAGTCCATTTGCCACTTAGGTAATCCATTTGCAGCAGAAGAAATTTAGATAAATAGAAAACTCAACAAAGTCATCTGTATATCTAATTATTTAATCGTTTCTGATTGTTTAACGAAGGTGGCTAAATTACTAAGTAATTCCAAAAATGCGATCTCACTTGTCCAAGCTGAAAAAGAGCTGGTTGTGCTGTATTCCCGGTTGGATTGAATGCTCTCTGCGTTGGTGTCCATATCGTTGATGAGGATGTTTGTGCATGCTCTATTCATGGAATTACCCTGACCATCATCTGACAACAAGTCTATCTCTACTACCACATCGGTGTTTGCGAAGGTTCCTGCCAACAAATTGAAATAAAAGTCACTACGGTGATTATGAAATATGAAATTGTTCCGACCTTCATAGAAAGTAAGGAATGTATGGTTGTGCCGTTTTTTGCAGGCGTTCATCAATTATCAAAATTTTATTTATAAGATTTCGTTGAAGATATTGATGATCTTACATTCAAAGTTTAATGAAAATTTAGTTGCAAGCTAAGGCGTGAACAGGACTTTTTTCACGACGAGCACTTGTTAGAAACATGTTTTAGACTTTTTTTAAGAAGGTCAAAACAAAGCGGCCTTTTTTCAAAGGGTTTCATAGTTGTAATCAAAATGTTGAGGGTTTGGACTTTAGGGTATTTTTGAAAATTTTTAAAAAAAGTGTAGTTTTTGGCTATCGTTGCCGCCTTAAACGTATCTCCCACTTCTTTCTAGCTTGGAGCCGAAGACAGAAAATGTCTGATAGAGTCGATCAGTTGAAAACAGAAAGTAAAACAGTTGAAAAAAGTTTTAAAAATCCAAGTAAGAACTAAACAGGGTCTGTGATTTGTTTCTGCAGGTATGAAGGGGAGGGATTGCACCACCCATGAGGCTCTCCCACTGACAAGCCTGGCTTCGAAAAATTTTTCAAGCGAAATGTTTTTGGGTGTCTTAAAACTCCATGTGCACACGGTGTGAATTCATTTCAAATGAAATTATTTCAATTGAAGTTGAAGCAAACTAATTGGTTGTTCCACTTTGATAAAATTACTACAATTCGAAACCAGGTGCAGGGAAGTTGCTTCTATCAAAATTTTGCTTAGATGCAATATTAGGAGTGGATCTAGGCAGGGGCTGATCTAGGATAAGATTTTCTCGAGGGGGAGGCGGATTTTCAAAAAAAAAATCTAAAATTTTGTCGACCTTTGTTTTAGGTCGACCAAATTGATTTTCTGAGCCCCTACAGAACACTATGAAGAAACTACTTTGACAGGCGATGCAGGTCAGAAAAAAAACGAGACGGCGTTTTTTTGCCGCGCGTTCTGTTTTAAAGTTAATATGTTCGGCCCCTGTAAAAAAATTTGGGCTGATTGTCATATCATAAACTGATACCAAAGGGAGGGCACTTCGGTTGGTGAGGGGGTCGATTCCCTAAATACGTCCCTGGCTCTATCGTTTTCTCGAGGGGAGACGGATCTCCAATTTTTGCAGGTCGATCATATTGATTTTTCGAGCTATCTTAAATCACTGTAAAGACCTTAGTTTCACATACTTTTTACGCCGCATGCAAAAAATTTTTAAAAAAATCGATCAAAAGTCATGTTAGCCAAGAATAATTTGGAATGATCATGTTCAGTAAAACTTTTCTTTTTCTGCTATGACAATGAAACTCTATTTTCAACTATAATTTTTTAATACAAAAGCAAGATAGCTTGTCACTTACTAAGTAGCAACTGGTGCTCCGATCGCAATCGTTTTTGTTGACAAAATTAATTGGTTGAAATTGTCATAATAAATAGTCTGAAACACTGAAAATCAAACACTTTGGATTCGGAGACCAAAGATGCCTCAATAGAGTCTGTCAGCCAAACAAAGACAGAAAAAAGGTAAAAATACAAAAGGCAAAAAGCCAAAAGCCAACTAAGATAGTACAAAACGAGGTATTTTTCCGCAAGTACGAACAGGATGGGTTGTCAAGCCTTACCTTAAAATCACATTTTAAGCAAACATTTCCTGTGTGTTTTGTATTTTTTCGTAAGTTTTTGCTGAAAAACGAGCTTGTGCCACGTAATAGGCCTCCACACAATGAAATCTACACCCAAATTTGTATATCAATTTTTTTTTGTGCTGCGCGGTAACATTTATTCTTCTCAGCTCACTGGTTGATATCATTTTGCTAAGCAAAGTATGATGTATTTCTTCAGACATGAAAATAGATGTCTAACTTTAGGACTTTTTTTTTCCTTATTGAACATTATTGAAGCTGATTGGCCGATCCAATACACCCTGATAATTGTTTATATGCAGAAAAAGGTTTTGAGCATTATCAATGGTTGGATGAAAGTTCGTTGTTGCTTTGATTGGCAATTTTGCAGAAAAATGAAACCAGTTGAAAATAAAGTCATTAACAATCCAGATGAACGGCAAACAATGATTCAGCATTGTTATAAAAATTGGGTGTTATGTAAACTACCTGTGCTACCGGTACTGAAGTTTCTCGGATAATGCTTTCAGTCATTTGCAGGGGCGGGTCTAAGATTTTCTCGAGGAGAGGGTTTTCAAAAAAAAATTGAAAACTTTGACTTTTTTCTCAAGTTGTCTAAATATCAATTTGGAGCTCTTTTAAGACCTAATACAGAGCCTGCTTTGATAACCTGTTCTGCGCCGATTGCATATTTTATTTATATTGGAAAACTGAGCATGTTTTTTTTTCCAAAATTATGTTGTTGAGCTCTATTTAAAAAGTTAATAACTGAGAAACAGAAAAAAACGGAAAAGCGAAACTATGACTGTATTTAGAAAAAACCAGAAGTTGGACAAACTTCTACGTTTTCTATCTACTTTTTCTCGAATATTTTCAGACCACCATATCCTTGAAATCTCCCATCACAATTTGGGTCTCCTGCACAAAACTGCCCAAAATCAGTATGTCAACATTTTCAAATGAATTCATGTGGTCGAATCTGATTGGCCAATCAAATTCAAACAAGATGGTCCGCCATTCCATTTTAAAGTTTTTGCAGCTACAATTTTAAGTGGAAATGACCAAAAATAAATAGATTACTTTCTGTTGAATGTAATTTACTCGTTTTTTTGTTTGGCCAAACTTTACAAATTTTATTTGAAATTGCTTTGATTATTTGGCGAAGTTCTGCTTTTTGCAGCTACAATTTGCAGCTACTCATTTTTTTTGTTTGGCCAAACTTTACAAATTTTATTTGAAATTGCTTTGATTATTTGGCGAAGTTCTGCTTTTTTTTGATAATTTAGCTAAGAGGTGCTTGACCGTATTGCTTGAATTTATTTAGCTTAAATTAGCCAATCAGATTCAACCTCATTAAAATCAGATCAAGATACATAAATTTTGATTTTGGGCCGCTTACGTACGACCGGTGCGTGCCCACAGAGACCCATTCACGTATAGCCGAAAAAAACTAAAACATTTTTGTTAAGGTAATTAGCAACAAAACAAAATTTGACTAAGACGGCAAATTCGACACAAAATTTGGACCACTTTTATGGAAGCGATTAAACTATCTTGCTTTTTATCGCAACTTGGCTAACAAAAATTTCAATGGACTCAAAGCATTTTCTATGCGTAATAGATTTCATTTCATGGAATTAGATATCCTAAAAAGTGCGACTACGTTGATAACTCAATGTTTTTTTCGGCTATCCGGGATCAAATTATCTTTTTTTGCTAACCGGGAACAATTTATTTTCGGCTGTCCAACAAAAATTTTTTTTTGATTATCCGGGAACAAAGATTTGTTGGGCTATCCAGCAATTAACCATATAACTAAATCCGATAAAATTAAATTGACGTGTTTTGAAGGCGCCAAAAAAGTGATCAAAAAATCTAAGCCTCGTGCTCAAAATTTTGGTTTTTTTCAAACATTTTTTTGAATTATTTGCCTCCGTTGCAAAGATTTTTAAAAAATTAGACCTTTACAACGTTTCGAGATAACTCGAGTTTAGCCAATCCAATAAAAAGGTCAATAGATTTTGCCATTTTCAAAGCAATCTTTGCGCCTATCAATTAATTTTTCTATTCTGAGCGTTTTTAATTTACTTGGGATGGGGGAAGGGGGCTATAGTAGGAAACAAAAACTTTTTCTTTTATGTATGATAAAAAAATAATAATATTTTCAGCGTTTAATTTTGGTGTGGATCGAATCAATCTTCTTGACTATCGAAAACACAAAGTTTTCGGCTATCTGAGAACGAGTTTATTTTTCGGCTATCCGGTTTTTCGGCTCCGTGACACGCCACTGTAAGACTCCATCAATTTAATATTTCAGAAAATCATAAGGAAATATTAATTTGACTGAAATGACGTAAAGACAAGTAGCAATTAAAGGTGCCAGATCTATATCGCGTTCCCGAGTTGATTTTGTAATTGAAAACCAGATGAGCTGCTAAACAGTTGTCCATCTACCTAGTTGTAGTTTTTCGTGTATTTGAACTCTATACATTTTTTACTTGAAACGTTTTTAACCCAGGAAGTAGTTATTTCAATTGAATAAACCTTGTTCCAAGACAGTGTTTCTCAAATATAAATTATTTGGATTATCTGGACAAAGAATTTTTCAAGTTTTATACGGAAATGAACTGATTTTCCATCGATTAGTTCGAAAAAATCATTTTTTTTGAATTAGTTAGAGGGAAAAAAATATTTTCTTGGGTTACATGGAGACAAAAAAAATATTGCAATGTATGCGCATATTATATTGCGTAATATTATATTGAGTATGTATATTGCAATTTTTTGAGTGGGTTTGTAATAAGAAATATTCGTTGAAAATATGATCCATTTCGACTGAATTATGATGAGAAAAGCCGCCTAAATTGGTTATACGTAGATTATATTCATAAACTTTTTAATTTTTTAACGTTTTCTTTATGTAATCTATTTTTATGCACGAATATTTCTTGCATGTAGACGACATAAGGCAGTTTTTATGATAGTCAAGATTCAGCTCAGCTACACGCAATTCAATTCATGGAAACCTTAATTTACCTAAAGCGCACATCGCATACGAACTTACCTGATAAGAAGTAAGTTGTATACGCGGGGTCACCAGCGTTATCACGTGCGTCCAGGATTTCGTATGTGACGGTGATACTTGTAGCTCGCCAGTGAATTTTGAAAAAGAAGTCGGAGCTCGAAGAATCTTTGTTACGGTAGTACGCCACGCTCGCTTTCAACAGCTCTGAAACACATTTTAGAAGCCATTTGTGGCCAGTGTTGTATGAGTTTTGATACAGGAAGAGGTAATTGGAAAAAGTGAGTATCGACACTCCCCTCCACAAAATGATTTACTTATGAGTTTTTCTTGTTATGGGGCTCTGGAATTTTTAAGCGGATGCGAAATATATCACTCTTTTTTTCGCTTTTTATGATAATTGTTGGATTTTTTAAATCAAAGTTTATGTTAGACTCTCTAAAGTAGAGTCGGAATATTACATGTTTCGTCATTATACGAGCCTATTGATTTCATTGGAGCTTTTGCACTTACGGTATTGAATGGGAACAAGGAGATAATTCACGCCACTTCGCAGAGAAATGAAACCCGCGAACTGGTACCCCGAACTGATTGAGTACCGCTCTGAGACAGTGCTGCAACCTATTGAGGCTTCAGTGTTGAACTGCAAACCACACAACTGACCACCTTGAGACCCGTAGAACAAGGTAATTGAGCTCGGATTGTTTAAATTCGCCAGGCTGCCCTGATTTCCCACTGAAAATATACCGAAAAGTAGTAACAATTTGAAAAACAGGTGACATGCCTCAAAAACTAATCAAGAGATAAATCATAACTTATCCACGCAGATTTTTTTCTAAATCAATTGAAAGAAATGTTCGAACAATTTTACAAATAAATCAACTGAAATAATTTGGTTTGTACAAATAATTTAGCTGCAACCAAAATTTGAAAAAAAATGCTCGTGAATTTGAGGAACCCAAAAATGATTTTCATGGTAAAAACTACATGATTTGCAAGTGTTTTCATCTATATTTCTTCTAATAAACTCAGCCACCATAAAATTGGATATATCTGAAACCTTTTTTTTGCACAAAAAAAAAAGAAATATCAAAGTTGTCTTGTAAAACTAACTGACAACCTCCCTTTTGCATCACTTCCTTTTTTTACGTTTCAAAGCTAACAATTGAAATCAAATCAAAGTTGAATTTAAATCAAAGCTCAACCAAAAAAGGGAAAACGTTTTTAATTTCAAAATGAAAAATTAACTTTTTTTTAAAAGAAATTTATTCAGCGAAGAACTTTTTTTTTCGATTAAATTGAGAGGGCTAAGCCCCTGATTCATTTTGTTTGCCAAATTGATTTGAAATACAACTCAATTTCCTTAAAAAATCTTCAAAATGTTTTTGCTCATTCTTTATAGTATATTTAATAAAGTTATACAAAAAATCGATTTTTTTTCTAAACTTTTTGTCAAAACCCATCAATTTACATATAATTTTAGCTAAGGAAACGAAAGATAAAAAACATATATATTTCAATTTAATCATGTTTGCTTACTAAACTGAACTGATAATCAGAATACATCCGAGGCTAAATTAGTTACAGTCACGGGAAAAAAAAGTTGAAAACTTTAGCTTTCTTGCGATAAAATGAAGGAAAAAATTATTTCACATTTCGGCCGTTTTCTCTAGGACTAATATATTTGATTAAATGAATTTTTGGCATGCGATGGATGAATTTTTTAACTAGAATCGAGCAGAATTAAAATTGCCACAAATTTAGCAATTGTTTTTTCTATCAAATTTCAACATTTCAACCGTGAAACTCTAGTAAAAAAAATTGAAAATTTGAATTTTTTAAATAATTTTATCACTGGAAAATTAAATGTTGCAGCCTTCACGTGACTGTAGTTTGCTTTACATATCTCATTTTTGTGCTTAACTAAACGTATTTCCTTAGTTGCCTAGATGCCCGACAACAATTTGTTTTTGTTTTATTTGTTTCCATGCTCGTGGACCAATATCCTCCATGATGCCACGACTGAATTTTTGAGTACAGAAAGGATCTACGTATCGGCTGTTTTTTCTGTCAAAAACAAATGGAAATGCTTATCTTTTTTCGAAATTTATTTTGTCAGCAACTATACAAACCAGTGCTCGTTCCTGCTGAAATTGTGCCCACAACTCCTTCATAGTTGATTGTAACTTGTACCAATTGCCCGTTACTGGAAGATGGTTGATCTAGAGCAAAAATGATTAGTGGTCTAAATTCAAATTAAATTAAAATTTAATCTAATTAAAATTTTTGGAAAAAATTTGCTCCGCCTGACCACTGATATCAAAAATATCCGAGGAATCAGAGTGTAAAAACTTAACTCTTGCCTGGAATCTATTTGCAGCATCATTAAAATGGCATCATTAAAAGTAGTCTTGGCCCAGCTCAACAAATGTAGTTGGTAGTTCTAAAACCTCAAATGGCTATATTTTGATGCTATTCTGTTGATCTATTGCTGTTAACAAGGCTTGAAAGTTAATTCAAAGTTTATTAATTGAGTAGGAATATAGGAGCAATTAAAAAAAGACTTGAATTTACGCTGGTAAATTTGTATGTAAGTGTTGGCTGAGTTGACAGCAAGTCCATTTATGAGACCCAAATCCAACACTTTTTCTAGTTGAAGTTGAAACATTCCTATCTTTTTCTAGGAGGCTGTTAAGGGATGTGAAATGTAACGATAGCTTACAAGTAGTGGGAATCGTGTCGTATCCGATAGCATTAAAATCCAATGTTCCCGTCAATCCGAAAGTGGGGCTAAGTGCAGTCCAACTTGGGTATGTCCCTGTATTCACTTGTCGAGCTGCGCCGCTGTCAAGTGGCACAAATTCCATGTTTCGGCCGACTGAAATGTAAGCGAACTTGATTTCAAAATTTCAACAAGACTGCTCATATCAAGGCGAATCCCCGATTGTTCCGACTGCTTTAAGATCTATGGTGTGGTGTTTGCTTTTGAAAAAAAAATGATTCAATTTTAAACTAAAAAAAATGTGTTAGAAAACGTTTGAGTCTTTTTGAAAATCATCATCTACAAACTAACTAAAATACAAAGTAATATGTTTTTCACATGCCAATTTCTTAAAAAGACCAAATCGCTTGTCTCTATTCAATTCACAAGCGCAAACTGTGAAATGGGTGAAAAATGTATGTAACGATTTTAATTTTGACTAAAAATGAATTTTATGTTTCGATTTTCACTCTAGTCGATACTATTTTCAAGTTTAAAACTTCTATGCTAGTCGAGTTTTATGCTAGCTGATACACCGCCGTCATCAACAAATACTTCTTTGACAAATCTTCTTTTTGACTTTGAAACTTAACTTTGCGACCCATAGGACTAATCAATTTTCTGAAATTTTGCCTCAAAAAGATGTATTTACAAGAGGTGCATATACGAGAAAAGTGTGTGAGATATCCAAAATTTTACAAGTAAAAATCTCGCGTTTTTTTCATTGACAAAATTGGTTGGACGTAGAGTTAGTCGAAATGATTCTTACAGTAGTCGGCTTGGAATTCGTTAGTGCTGCCATTTTCACTGAAGACAACAGACACGTCGGGGAGTTGCTGGAACCTCCAGTCTGCCAGATCGCCAATCACTGCCGTACAGATTTTGAACACAATCTAAAACACACTTGTTATGGTACTTATGAACCAGACAATCATTTTGAGAAACCAGATATTAACTTTCTATTGATTTTTCATGAATTTTTACCGATAGGTTCCCTAATAACCCGACATATTTGGTCGTGCTCATAAATTTGAATTGTATGCTATATATGCAATTGGTTTAATGTCTCAAAATGCCCTAAAAGCTACTTTCCCAGAAATGTAAGAATGGTCTTTTCTTCCTTAATGGTCCTTTAAGTTTAACACAATTTTCGAGATAAGTAAGGGGGTAACTGAATAGGTTGCTGAATAGCGCACAGACAGGTTTTTGGCGCGGAAAAGGATATGAGCAATCATGTTTAAAGAAGGGTTTGATTCACGGCAGTTTCACATCCTCTTTTGTCAGGTTTGGTAGGAAGTTTTCGTGAGTTAATGAAACTTTCTTACCGTTGCTGATGTGCCCCCGCATGTAAAGTAGTTGGGATCGCTAGTGTTGCTGCTTAGAGACACGAAGGTAGTCAGGTCTCCGCTGGTAACAGTGATTTTGTACTCAATACTTGTTGGTGCGGATCCAGTATCATACATCAAGTAGAACTTGTACGCATTGTAATCGTTCATAAAGGCCAATTGAACTAAAACAAATCGCATAAAAGCAACAAACAGCCCTATGTTCCATTTCGCAGTAGTAAAAAATGCATTTTTTCAGAAAATCTGAAAATATGTTTCCGACTAACTAAGAAAAAAGTTTTTTTTTTCCTAAAATTTTTTATATTCAACTCGTAAAAAAACTAATCTATCACAGACTCGGAGACCCTTTCACATCCACTCCCTTAGCGGTAAATTGATCTTAATGATAATTGCCTTCAGGGTCAGGTTTAAGGAGGGGGGGGGGGCGGTGGGGGGGATGACGTTTCACTTCTCAGGGGTTCGACCACCTTACCAACCAAAGGGTCCCCCCTTTGTTATTATTTTATGACATCCATTTTCGACCGACCAAAGCTTTAATTTTTTTGTGCTTCTAACCCAGCAGAAAACCCTTTTGTATTATATTGAGATATCTATTTTTGGTTGACAGAGCTTAAAATTATCCGAAAAAAGCCTTCGGCGCCAATAAATACTAATTTTGAAGGGAAGCGCGCGCCGGAAAAAAAAACAATTTTTTGATCAAAACTTTTCAAAAAATGCCCAAAAAGGGCTTTTGTGACCCGTTTTGTCAAAATTTTGCCTGCCGCGCAAAACATTTCAGCAAAATAGGGGCTTCATAATGTTCTGCGAGTGCTCGGAAAATCAATTTGGTCGACTTAAAAAAGCAGTCAACAAAATTTCGCCCCTGGTTGTCTTAAAACATCAGGCTTATTTCTCTGAGAAAAATGTGGAAACATGGATCCTCAAATGGAAAAATAATTAAAACTTTGGTACTATTTAAAAAGCTCTATTCTGGCTGACTGGTCTTAAAACTTTGCTATAGGCGCTTTTTGCGCCGTTTGTACTAATTTTGAAGGGAAGCGCGTGCCTAAAAAACGCAAATTTTTGATCAAATATTTCAAAAAATGCCCAAAAATAGCTTTTTTGGTCATTTTTTTGGAAAAAATTGCCTGCGGCGCAGAGTTTTTTTTGTCGTAATAGGGTCTTTATAGTGTTGTAGGAGCGCTCGAAAAATCAATTTGGTCAACCTAAAAAAAGTCGACAAAATTTTCGACCCTGGTTGTCCTGAAAACTCCAAGCTTATTTCTCTAAAAAAAAGTTTTGAAAATACGGGTGTTCAAATGGAATCACGACTCAAAGAGAAAATGAGATGCCATTGAATCAATCATCAGTCATTTTTTGTCGTACGAAAAATCGTTGTAATTACTCTCAGGCTGGGTCAAGGTTTTTTTTACTCCTTCAAGTGTTGACCAAATACTGGCCCTAAAACTCTCCACAAGAAAGTCCGTCTTCAGACAAAACTTTACCACATTGATTTCTATTTTTTTTCTATTGTAGGATCTGTAGCCAAAACTCAATAACTTTGAGTTCACTTTTCTAAAAATCAAAATATCTGATGCAAATTAGGACAGTAAAGTATTAAAAAAGAGCCCCCAGGGGGGATCCATTAAGAAGCCAAAATGTGTATTTTGTGAAGTGATTGAAGATTCCGCAACAAGCTGAAAACAGTTTTTTCCTGGAACACGCAAAGCGGCTATTTTTTTCGATATTTTTTCTTGTTTGAATTCCTTGAACAAATAGCTAAAACACTGTATCGATGATTTTCTCGAGAGGGCAGAACTTAATGAAATTGCCCAGCAGTTTAATTTTGGGAAAGGTAGGGTTAATAAACTGTTTTTGTAACGTATTCATCTTCAGTTCTTTTAATTTTTTATGATGCCCTTATTTTTTGAATGGAATTTGCTGCGTTTTCGTTTTTAATTAAATAAAAAATTTTTTATTGGTAATCAGTGAAAATATCAAAGAGGAACTCACGTTCTGCATCGGCGATCTGCAGGGTCGCAATAGCTAAGGCCACGCCACAGAGTGCCAGAAAGTTACCTGGCTTCATTCTCACAGCTGGCTATGTCTCACTTTTCAACCAGTTTTATTAATTGTCTCTAAAACCAACTTGTTACCAACGAGAAAAAGCCACAAAATACATGCAGATATACGCGACTGCTGAGATTTATTACTCTGGCAAGAGACTTATAGCCGCCCACAATTGTTTAATCAGTCGAAAAAACTAGTTTTCTGCCAATTTTTTAGACTCTGGTCTCTACAGAAAAAACGTTTAATTTTCATATACTGGCTTTACAATAGCTATAACAAAAATGATTTTAAAAGCATTGTGAGCAAATCTGGCAATAAATTAAAATCAACTGGTAATCAAATAGATTCTTGATGGCTCAGTCAGATCATTTTTGAAAAGCGCACCGAAAGTGAATAAAAACAACCAAACCATTTTCAACCAAAAATACTCGCAAAAAAACAAAAGAGTATGTGTGTATTTGTGTATTCAAGATAATATACTAATACATCATGCGACGATAAAAATTACCCACAGATATTGAATTTATTTTTTGCATTCTCTTGAGAGAAATGAATTACTTCAGAAAATATGGTTTTGGAACTTGAAACGAGTTTTTAAAACCATTCAGTCAATTAATTACTTTCATCGTCGCTCAAAGGCTACTGAACGAGATCGGCAAATGCTTTGACCATATTCTCTTATTCGTGTGTTCTATGGTCGTAATAAAAACTATACAATGTGAAAAACTGTCAAACAATTCAATTTAGGCAGAGTCCATCTTGAATACTACTCTTGTATGTCCAACCAAACTCAATTATATACATGTACATCTGGTCTGAGCTTGTTGACGACTGCATTGACCAAAAACGAGCCGACCATTAGCCAATGCCCTCTAGTCTGTGAGTCGAACAAACAATCAGGATGGCGGCTAAGCATGCTCGACTTTGCTCACTTTGATTCAATTGTCCTAAATATAGGAAAACTTTTGTCAATTTTCGTGACTTTTACCGAACTATTGTAACATTCGTCTACTGCAGTCACACATGAGGCTTAAGAAAAATAGGCCCTATAACCACTGGCTCAAGGGTCAGGGACACCATCTCTTGTGTTTTTCTACCTCAAGAACGGTCGGAGCCAGTTCGGTTCGTTTGTGACATGAGACTACGACCCGTTACAGCTTAAAGGCTACTACTAAAATATCCCCCCACTCTAGAATTAGAAACGTCCCCATACTTAGGTCTCTAGATACCCAAAATACATGAACGCCGTTAAAAACCGGGTTGGAACAATCCGTTAAGTTACTTTTTATTAGACAGTGGGACTTTGATCCATTTCAGATGGATCAACCTAAAACTCGCCTTACCTCAACATAACAATTATGAAACACACTCTAAGAATTTAAATTAAGTACTCACATTGTAGCACGCTCAAGAACCAGGAAGTAAATAAGTCGGTAAGCAACTCAAGAATTAATGAAGTAACTAAAATGAGTTTAATGTTAGTCAGTTTTAATAATAAGAACAAGTTTTTTCTCTAGACTGTAAGTTCTCGTGAACCATTGGGACACTCTAGCTGTCCACCTTTCCACCGAAGGTTCACTCTGGTCCAGTTAATAATAGTACTCCAATCACAACAATCCAGTTCGTGGGAATGCTCTCGTCTCTGTTTTAGATGGGACAGCTCTACTCTTGTTCTATTATGACAGAAATTGCAAATAGCAATTTCCCACCGTTTTATTTAGCAACTTTCCCGCGATTGTTACTCGATTGTTCTGACTTTTCTTTTCTGATTTTCAGTTATCGCGAGAAAATCGTGCATGACATGCTCCATTCGAAATTTTGAAAAACTAAATTTCACTCCAAAATCAAGTGTTTTTTGCTTCTCTCAAGGTCAAACTTCCGAATATGACCGACTGGCACATACTCCCCGGACTCGAGATCGATGTCCTCATCGCGTGCTGTTTTCTGCCAGTGAGTCCCAGAAAACCGAGTGTTACTCAAGATACAGTGCCAGTGGTCATTTACAGATGTTTGCAGCAGACTTAAGCTTATCTACACCCCAAAATTCACAGCCATGTAAAATTTTCACACTATCGCTAAACAGCAATCAAAATCTGCACACACCTGCACCCTTGAATTCTTGCTTTCCAAGCCAATCATTTAAAATTTCTTTTGTCCTATTCAATCAGGAAATTGTCATGCAGCATTTTGATTTATATAAAAAATATAGTATATTAATAACAATATTTGCTTTGTTAAAACTTCTTTTTCGTGAATCCAAGTTTCACCCGGATCCACGCTCAAGCCCCCCTTTCCCTCTCAAGACTCAAGATCCATTCGAGCCACCTGCTCATCTCGCACTCTTCGCCTTGGAGGTACTGCACCCTGAAGTACTAGATACGGCAAACTGTCTCAACAGTTCCTCTTCATCATCGGAGCTAATCACAATCTCCTCCCAAGCCTTCAGTTGTTCGTAGGATCGCATCCATTCTCTTTGCTCTTGCAACCTCTTTGCTTGGTTGGGTAGTGCCTTCACCCTAGACTCCCGGTTCAAACAAAAGGAGTTGTGCAGGCTCAAGCTCACGTTCTTCGCCAGGTCCTCCTCTAGTATCGATTCCCTCGCCTTGGTATTGTCTCTAGACATCTTACCCACTCTCTTCCATCCTGTCGTGATTGCATTACGATGGGTTAACAGGGGTCTCTTGAAAGCTTCCGGCCCAATCTCGGCCTGGAACTGTCGATACTCCTTTTGATGTTTTCTCATGTGATCTTTCGTTGTCATGTACAACCAGGACGTCAGCGTTGCCCGAAACCATGGGAAGTACCTCAAACGGCTCCAGACATGTCTGACTTCCGTTGGTATGGCGAATACCTTGCACGCAGTCTCAAACAACTCGAGTCTCCTACTGTAGTCTATCGCGTATATTGACTCTGCCGTTGGCGTCCCCGCTTCCCGATACTTCGTTATATTCTCTTCTATCCATCTCAGAGCCAAGATCGTACTCACTACCAAGATCGTCACCTTCTGTCGGTGATCCGGTAGTCCGATCGACCGGATTTCTTCCATATCCCACACCAGGCAAAGGTTCTTGTGATCTGGATACCACACCGTTTGCGCTAAACAGTGGCATGGGCATTCTCCATGGGTGATTTCAATGCTCCTGAGGTTACGCTCCCCCGAGGCTTCCAAGAGAGGCTCAAGCTCCATCATTTTCTCATGCATCGTGTCGTTATCTTCCAGGTTTGGAGCACTTCCCACAGGTTTTCCGATCACGTTTTGTCTCTCGTGATCGCTTGTGTTCTCTCTCTCCAACTTCAAAAGTTCTTCTCCCCAGATTTCACTCAAGTCATCTCTCAATTCTTTTGGTACTGTCCCTCTGATTTTTCTCAACAACTTGTGCGAGTGATGCGATATCCGAGCCAACCTCACGCACTTGGGCACTGAGAAGGCCTTGTCCACCAGTACTCTCTGGCTGGATGCTTCCACCATCACCATGTGCAGTGGGTAGTGACTTCCGCACAAGTTGGCCATCATTGACCCTATCAGCAATTTCGCGTTCAATGGCAAGCCATAAGCTTCGCTCATGGGAAATCCCATTTCCGCCTCGAGACCAACCTTCCAGCTCCGGATGTGTTTTTGAGTCACCTGCAACACCCCGGGCCATGATTCTACGCTCAACGCCGTCACTAAATGATGTTCAGATTCTAGTCTTTCCAGTGACTGCAGACTACACATTCTCGAGAAGCATCCGAGAGCTGTCGCTATATTCACCGTGGTTCTCGCGTAACACTCCGCTACTATTTGCACTTCACTTTTCTCCCTTTCTGTTATGTCTTCGAACCAAGTGACCAGGTCTTCTTTTTGAAATGACAGTATTCTAACGCATGACCGTACATCGCAGGTGTGCTCTCCGTTTCCACACGTCGAATCCAGACAGCTACCCGGCTCCAATTTCTTTGCTGACCCGGGATTACTAGTCTTTTCGCCTGGCTCTTGCATCTGAGGTGAAATTAGCTTATGCAGCACACTCAACTTTGCCAGATCTTCATCTTCCGTTGGTGCTAACCTCACTCGCTCGGTGGTTTCCTCGATCAGACTCGCGTGGGGATGTGGACACCAGGAGGGTCTTAATAGTTTCCATACCACTCCCAAGTTCGTGGTTAACAAGCCATTTCCATCGCCCATGTTCACTTCAACTCTCTTGTCTGAACGTGGTATGCTCACCACCTCTGTTGTTTTCTCAAGAATCAGGCCCAGGCTCGGCCCCTCTTTTTCCACCGCGTCTATTTCCATTATTCTTTCTGTCCAAAACTTCAGTAGCTCCGCTACCTCATGGTTCCTGTGGGCGCCTCCAGCTTCCGAGTCTAAGAAGGGGTTGTAGGCCATTCCCATCACTCCAGACACATATTGGTATTCCCCCTTCTCGCTGATTCTCGAGTACTGCTCTGACGAGGCCAGGTTACGGTGAACATCATGTTCTTCTTCGAACTTCTTATTATAAAACCTCCGTACCTCGTCTAGCTTCCTATGGTTCTCTAGGGATAGTCTGGAACCCTCTTCCTTTTCTATTCCTGTGCTCTGATACACGTTCAAGATGACCGTTGAGACTCTTTTTTCCATGGTTTTGCTTGCGCTTGCTCTCTGTTGGCATGCCAGGATGGTGCTATCAGACATCATCGACATTATCCATCTCAAGAAACACGTGGCATCCTTTCTTCTGGCCAGGCTCAAGCCTGAGTTGTCCCTGGCTACGTGTTGCATCAGTGCCTGATACATCTCTAGCTTCTTGCTTCCCAACTTCAGCCTGTCATACGAGGTCAGTGTTTCCAACTCTATCCCCACCAGACT
Source organism: Symsagittifera roscoffensis (assembly GCF_963678635.1). NCBI lineage: Eukaryota > Metazoa > Xenacoelomorpha > Acoela > Convolutidae > Symsagittifera > Symsagittifera roscoffensis. The sequence continues at coordinate 19,027,403 of NC_087068.1, read as the reverse complement.
CCAGGTGAACATTAATTGTCCTGCAGTTCTAACGAAGGGATTCGCCATTAATGGTGGTGCTGATGAGGGTGTCCTCATTGCTTCTTCAAAATGATCCTTCAACAAACTCTGCCAGGACCTCTTCAGATGATTTGCCATTTCTATTCTACTAACCTCGGCCTTTTGCTGGGTGGCCCAATTACGTCGCTTGCGAGCTACTCCACTGTCCAACTTCTTCCAGCAGTCCTCCATTTCTTTCAATGTTTCAAGAGCCACCCACCACGTCCGGGAGGTGTTCCTCGTCTTGTTCCTTTCCAATGGATCACTTGTCACTCGCTTGCCCGTGGCCTGGTGTGCCTTCGAGATCCATTCTTTGCCGACACCTACTTCCCATGTCTGTCCGTTCGTTGAACCTCTCTTCACGTTTATCTTTTGAGGCTTGAAGTCTTCCTCCGATGTCGAACTGGTGGAAACCTCTATTTCCCTCTCTACTTCAAGTGGTCTTCTGAGCTCCGAGCTGCTCTTGTAGGCCGCCGTCTTGCATCTAGCCAAAACCATGGGCGCCGTCTCTCTCAAGTTTCCTTCCAAAACAGCATCCACTGAAGGACTACCCAATCCTTCCACTTCTCTCTTCCTCTTGCGAGTCTTCACATCTCTACTTGAGGGTGTTGTGGCTACCATCACTGATTCGACCTCTCCATCCACTCCTTCCAACTCTTGCCTCCCCCCTGCTCGAGCCTTAAGGATATTAGTACTTTTAATCATATTACTAGTCCCAACCTTATCAACCATTTTATCTACAGTTTTTTGTCTCCGAGTAGAGCTGTCCTCACATTTTTCTTCTCTAGTCTTAGATCGTGAATTCCTCAGCTCTACCAGCTTGCTCAGTAGCTCTTTTCTCGCCTTCTCATCCAGGCCCGTTCCTATCAGAAGCGGTTCTCCAAATCTTACGACTGTGTCCCACAGTTCCTCCTTGAATTTGTCCAGCGTCGTCTCGCTGCCCACTTCTTGATTGAATTCTTCCAAGAACTCCTGCCAAGCATCGTCCTTCAGTGATCCCAGGAATATGTCCCTGTTCCCTTCGAAAGTGTTCTTTTCCCTTTCCTCCGAGCTCAAGAGTATCATCCCCATATTGAAGGTCTCACTTGCCAATGGCAATTCCAGATCCTTCCGGGGAGACGGAATCAGGGGCGGTGTGGCAGTATCTGCCCAATTCTCCTCGCTCAAGTCTTTCAACAGCTCTTGAGTGGTGAGCTCCTCCCCTGATGGCCCTGGTTCAGGCGTATTCCCCACTTCCATGTCTTCACCGGCTTCACTGAGAGTTTCATCCATACTCTCCTCTTCTGACTCATGTCTCCTTCTCTCGAGAATTTTCTTAAATCGGTCCTCGACGGGTCCGCTCCTCTTGTCTCCAGGTGTGTCCACGGACAGTGGTGATGGTGTCGTGGGATCCAGCTTTTTGTATTCCGTCAGTGCTACATGCAGTTGACCTGCTGCATCTAGTTCTGTTCCTTCCTGTCTTATTTCCACCTGTTCCAAGCCATAGGGCGCCTTATATTTTCTCGTGGCAAATTTCATGTCGTCCACCAGTGCGACGTGCCCCTCCATCACGATCATCCTGCCATCATCCCATATGGGTAACATGTTCTCAAGTCCCTCCTTCTCTAGAGTTCTCAAGACCTTCCGCACCTCATACCCTGGGGGCTGCGAACCTCTACTCTTTTTCGCTTGCGTCGTCCACGAATTTACCTTCATCTCGCTGGTATGGAAGTAGACCGCCGCCGTGTAGCCAATGAACAGGGGGTCCCAGCCATCAGTGAAATCCTTCTGCATTTCCTCCGTCGTCATCCTCGCCATTATGGAGGGAACTACCAAGGGACTATTCATTCCTAAGGTCATCGTCCTGACTATTGGGAACTCAGGCATGGTGGCTGGGAGGATTTCTTTCTCCATTATGGTCTCCAGCTCTCTCTTCACCAGTGCGAAGCACTCCTTCCAGGCAGGAATTCTCAAGATTTCTCGTCCGTCCGCCGTCAATGGGTTCAAGTTCCAGAATTTGGGATACATTTCGATGGGACCCTCTCGCTTGCCTCCCATTCTACATTGCATTTGCCCCCTGAAGTTGTACACTATTAGCTCGGCATCTTTCACCTTTCCAAAGAGTACCGTGTTGCTCATTCGCCCTCTGAGCACCTCCTGCTGACACCAATTTAACGCCGTCCCATCCAGTATACTGATAAGGCTCAAGTGCGTTACAGAGTGACGATACGTTGTCACCAGGGGGTCTGGGAACGCGTACGTCACTGCTGGACCATAAATGCAGGTCACCACCTCCTCTAGGCCCCGGATTATCCCCATTGGGTCCGACCTCATTGCCAGGCATAGGTCCGTCAGCAGAGGCATCCCTCTGTTCGTCTTCTTCCATTCTTCTCTCGAAGTTGGATTCTCATCTTCACCCGTCATGTGCCGATTTTGCATCATGAGGTATTGTACTAGCAACGTCTTCAACCCTGCGGCACACTTGTAGGAGCTGGTTTCAATGCTCGTGTGGACTCTCCCCATAGACAGAGGCTCTCCATATTCCATTAATCGATGAAACGACACCAATTCCCCATGGGTCAAGAGTACTAGTGCCAGGTACCCATCAACTCGAAGTGTCTCCACTCCCCGACTAAACATGTATGCTGGGCCCATGTTGAACAAGTATCTGGGGTAGACCAAATACAGGGCCAAGAGCAGGCTGATGGGCATGCCCAGTATCTCCTGCACGAAGGCTCCAAAGATAGTCGCCGTGGTACCGAATATTCCTGCCAAGAATTCCTTCTCCCAGCAAGGACTCAAGAACTTGAGAATCTCGTGATCCCTCCGAGTCTTCAATTCGCCTTTGGCGTGCTCTCTCCAGAACCCTCCAATCGTCACTTCATTGGCGGCCGAGACAAATCTAGCCACCGTCATGTCTCTTACTTCGGCCAGCTCCAGTTGCTTCTCTAGAAAACTCCAGACTTGTTTCACGAGGAGTGGTGCTTCCTCCCTTGTCTTATTCGTGGCGTTCTCCAGCCTTGGTGTCAAAAATGGCCACCAGCCATTCTCTTGAGTCAAACGATATTTCATCGATCCTAATTGCTTTTCCGTCTCGGCCACATTTCTTCTCTCGTTACTGGGACCTCTAGACCTGCTGGTGGAGTTTGTGATCTTCACATCCATACTCCGAAACCACAAGCTGGCCGTTAATTTGCTTATCGCCGGGTGATCGTCCCCGATGACTGGGCTGAGCTTGAGTTGCCTGGCAAAGTTCGATATCTCTAGCAAGAGCACCTCGTCTAATACGATCAGGATGTCGGCTAGTCCATAAAAGCCCCTTAGTGCATGAGATATGTCCGCCCATGCCGCCGCCAATTCTGACTTGCGAAGCCTCAGGTTTGATGGCTCCAACTCCCGATTGGGGGCTGCCATTAGAATCCGCCATTCATTCCCTTCTGCTATCAGGATCAAGACCGCGTACACGAACTGTAGGGCGGGTGGCATATTCGCGTATCCAGGGGATGTGGTAAACACCACCTTCGTCTTGGACCCGAATCTCGAGACAGCATTCTCTTGCACTTCATTCATCGCCGCAAACAACGCTTGAATGGCTTCCCATATCTTCCTCGATGTCGGAATTTCATCGCCCTTTAGTTGCTCAAGAAGTCCCATCGCGTGCAGGTGATCATTCATCCCTGCAAACAACAGCAGCTCAGGTTCACAGGGCATCTCCGACTTTATTGCCACTACCAGAGTTAACATCTGATTTAATTCAGCTCCTGGCAAAGAGTATATCAAAGTCTCCGGCCAGAACAACTTGGGAGACGTTCCTTCGAAGTCTGATCCCGCCACAATGACTACTCTCGCAGCAGCTGGATCTGCTCTATCATAAACTGCCAGGGTTTTGGCCAGCTGGGTGCTCCCACAGGGCTTCCCGTACCTGGGATCTTCCGCCAATTTCGAGCCTTCGTAAGCGGCATCTGGCAATCCCGTTCCTCCCGGGTTGAGTAGCTTGTCTACCACCTTCAACTGTGCCGGGGTTGCCAACCTCATCCTGGCGATGCTAGTTCGGTGCTTGGGGGGTTCTGCTATAAGTCCAGGACTCCCCAGCAGCTTGAGAGGTCTGTAGTTAATGGGTCCCATGATCGCTTTTGTGGGAATTCCAGTCAGGTCTGTGGTCTCCATCAACTTCGCTCTCGAGAAGTGCGCCTCATGAGCTTTCAACCAGTCCACGCAATGATGCCTATTCAAATCCTCGTGTGACACTCGTTCGATCCCCAGGGTTTCCGCCAATTCTTGCCTGCATTCCAAACTCTCTAGATCCAGTTCTTTCACCTTCTCAGGATATCTCAAGCGAGCGGTCTCCATAGACTTATTTTCCCGTTTGCTCTCTGCCACTACCACTGAGGATATCGCCGAGCTTGGAGGTGTTGATGACGTCACCTCCGCAGACTCCATTGGCGTGGCACTCTGCAATCTGGTCTGGCTGCTCCTTGAACTGTCTCTAGTGTCAACTCTCGGTCCCAAGCGACCAGACAAGGCCCTTGAGGCAAGGAATGGTGGGTTCGGAGGTGGTCCTAATGTGAATTGGGCTGTCTCTAGCAGATCCACCTCCAGCGCATTTATGTGTTCTTGGAAGACGTCGTTTAGCCACTCTGCTCCCCTCGGTCTATCAAAATGGATTCCACCACTGGAGGTGTCTTCAGGAAATCCCTCTTTCTCCATGCGCTCTGCCACGTCCAACAGTCTGACAGGGAGCACACTCTTCCGGTGGATGTCTCTTATCACCTTGTTTAGGTTCCGCACCTTTTCGTTCATCTCCAAGGCGTGCTGATCAAACATCATGTTGTAGGGGACAGTACATATCGTCAACAGGATGGGGTCCATCTGAATCCTCAGTTCCTCAAGAAGGCAGCTCACCTTATCGTGCAGCCTTGTTATTTTCCTCGCTTCACCCCTTGATACATCGTTGGTCCCGACCATCAGGGTCACCGTGTATACTTTGGTCATCCCCAGCATGTCAAGCGTTGCCAACATCTGTGGCGTGGCAGCTCCAGCGAAACTCAAGATTCCCGTCTGCCAGTGCGATCGGATCCGGGTCAACCCCCGCACCAGGCTGTCCCCTACGATTAGATGAACCGCACCTTCTGGTACCCGGGGTGGCGCCAAGTACTGCACCCAGGCCGCATCATGAAAGCAGTCTCTCCTAGCTTTCTGCTCCGTACTCCAGTCCAGCCGATTGTGCCTGTGGTACCTCCCCTCTGTATTCTTCTTATAACTCAAGATCACGACACTCCTAACCGGCTGTTCCCTCCACGTCGGGGGAAGCTCCGGTCTTGCCGAACTCTCACGACTCTTTTGTCGCAATCTCTCGCCCAGTTCTCTCAGACGCGATGAGCCGCCGCTCACCTGACTGTCACTCGAGGTCGAGGTTGGGGTATATCCCGGCAGCTCCACATCCATCAGTGGGCGTATGGGTTGCGTCTCTAGGCTACGCAAGGAAGACGTTGCGTCATTCGGTATCCAAACTTCCAACCCTTCACTCATGTGTTCTCGGGCCTCGCGGTCAAGGTTGAACCGTGCTCTTGCTCTGGGGGCTTCATCCACCTCCATACGTGACTCTGGCCTCGAGCTGGTGACCACTCGCTCCTTCGGCCTGGCTCCCTTCTGTGCATCAAGCTCGCGTTGTCGTTGTTCTATTCTGTCCAATTCCGACCTCAGTTGATCACGATTTGCGGCGTTCTCCCGCACCCTTAACTCCTGTTGATGTTCAGCTTTTTGTATATCAAGCAACCTCAGAGCCTGGTCTCGCTCGTTGACCGCCTGGTCCCTTTCCAGCTGAACCTTCTCCCGATCCAGCTTTGCCTGATCCCGATCGAGGTTCGCCTTATTCCTTTCCTTCTGCGTCTTCTCGAGCTCTTTCTTTAGAACACCTAGATCCGGATATGCCTCGGTCGTCTGTTGCATTCGTGACATCGATGGCACCCTACTCGAGCTCTGGCTTGTGGACCTTACTGTTGGCCTAGTCGGTAGTGGGAATTCCCCTGCGCCATATTCGGTATTGTTATTCAGGCCAGGATTCCTTGCCAAGTCAAAACCCCTTACTCCTCCATCCACATTCCAAGACAACCATCTGGTCTGTTCTTGGTTCGATATTCCCTCGGTGGTGTAGCCGATCATCAAGACAGCCTCCGTTGCAGACTCCCTGTACTCACCCTGGTCCTCCAACTGGAGGATGGCATTCAGCATCACCGCCATTCTCTCGTCTATTTGGGTGTAGTCCAAGTCCCTCAGGCGTCTGTACAGCTCATCAAGAGTGGGCTTCTTCAGGGTCGCGGGCACGGATTTCCATAATCGGTCTGCCATTCTTCGTGACTTCGGGATGTATACAGGTATGTGTTAACCAGCTCAAGAATTACCTTACCAGCTCAAGAATTACCTTACCGACTCAAGTATTACCCAACTCAAGAATTCTCTCGAAATGTTCCCTTGCAAATACTTGCTGTAAGTGCCGATTATAGCGAGTTCAATCAAGGTTTCTCTCTCTGTTTCTCGCTTGAGTATAGTTGGATTTTCAATTTTGTTTTTCAAACTTGATCTGAAAACAGAAAGCATATTGAAACTTGACATGTCATGTTCCTAACCTAGAGACCCCCCTTTTACCAGTATGGTTAAAATATTATCATTTTCATATCACTTAAAACAATTCAATTGGAATTCCCTTAAAAGCATGCAGATTCATTTTATGTTTTAGCACCATTAACTCGTTTTAAAATTTAATTGTCATGCCAATCATATCTTTAAGATCCCTTTACCTGCGCCGCACCCCAGTACCTAACTCAAGACTCCTCCCTCACACCCGACTCGATACCCCCATGTACCCGACTCAGGCGATGCTCAAGTAGTACTTCTTATGAAGATACACCATTATCTCAGTTTCTGCAAAGACCACATGTAGGATAGCGTACAATTCCCTCGGGCTCAGTTTGCCCCTGTTCGGGTCATACACCGGCATTGAGACTTCTGTTATCCCTCTTTCAATCATGAATTCTCGTAATCTTGTTAGTGTCAATATCACGTGTTCGGGATCGATTGTGTTCCTGTCATTGACCCTCGTTACTAGGAAGCACAGATATTTGCCCGGGACTTGTGCCACTGACGGTGGAAGCGCTGCCATCCCTCCCAGTCCTGGTCTCTGTCTGAACAGAAACTCTACATTCTGGTACTCTCTTTTGAAGTCAGCTTCCAATCTTGATTTGAAACTCATGTCCGCCGTGATGCAGATCGCGCTGGTCCTGTTTGACAGGATGAAGTCGCTATCTGTTATCATGATGTTCTCCGAGTATTCATTGGGTATTTCGAATTTCGTTTTGAAATTCCGACCTATAGTAGGCTCTGGCTCTTCTTCCTCCAGTTCCAATTCGCTCGTTTCTCTCACTTCCTTGAGCTTCTTTATCATCAAATTTTCGGTGTGGGTAAGTCCTACCCCCACTCCCCGGACAAAAATATTTATCGACGTCCCCGTCGATGTTGTCGGGTCTGAATTGTCCTGAGGAATGTCCAGTGGCCTGTCTCTTGCCGTCCATCCGAAAAGAGGGTCCTCTGTCTTCATGTAATTTGCTGCTGATACATCGACTTGCTGAATGCTTTGTCCTTCGCGGCTCTCGTCTTTGACATCACGCATCCACTCTAGAATCCTCAAGTTCGTGTTCTCCCTCCTCTCTATCTCACTCTGTTCGAGATCCGTTTCTACTTCTGGCGTCGAGTAATCATCCTGCAGATAATGACCACCATCGTCAATGACCTGCCATTCCTCTCCAGCTTCCAGTTCGCCTGCCTTCAGTAATTCCTCGCCCAATTTGTCTGGCTGTATCTTATCGATCAAGAAGTCGTCCCCGTACCTGTTGTACCTCATGCCTGTGCGTTTGCGATTGCCAGACCTGGTTTCCGGTGGTGTTGTTCGATCCGGTTCCATCCATTTCGTCACCTCGTCTTGCTCCGGGTCGTTCCAGTCTTCTTCTACAAATGATCCTGCATCAGACTCCACTCCTATCTTTTCATTGTCGTCCAAACTCAGGTTCTCATTACCATCATTTTTCTCTCTAGTGCCTTTCTCATTCACTTCACACGCTGGCTCTACCACCAGATACTCAAGACCCTCCATGTCCTTCGGTATGCACCAATCCTCTGGAGACGGGACGTGAGGCTTCAGATTTTCATAATGTGCCGCTCGCCCAGTACTCAAGCGATAGAACCGTCCTTGTTGATGAACCTCCGTTATCATGAATGGTCCCCTCCACTTCTTGAGTAGTTTCTTTGTTCCCTTGGGCGGTATGACATTTTGGAAGACCCACACGTATTGGCCCACTTCATATGGCTTTGCTCGTAATATTTTTTCGTCGTATTTCCTGCGTTGCCTCATTTGCGCTTGCGCCGTGTTCCTCCTGCATAGCTCGTTCAATTCCTGTTGTCTTTTGATCGCTTCTTTCACGTATGCCTGAGGCGACGTCTTTTTCCCTTCGTATTCCGGGTAAAAGAATGTCAGAGGCATTGCTCTCTCCCTGCCCGTCAACATCATGAAAGGACTGATGCCCGTAGTTGAGTGCTGTGTACTGTTGTAGGCTCCTATTACCTGTGGCAGGTATTTGTCCCAGTCCGTCATGTATCTTGAGCAGTACACCCTTAACATGTTGACCAGTGTCCTGTTTTGTCTCTCTACCAACCCATTGGTCTGTGGATGATAGGTTGTCGAGTGTGCTTGAGCAATGTGCGATCTCTTCATCAATTCTTTTGTCAAGTCCCCTACAAAAGCTTTGCCGTTGTCCGACTGGAAAGTCATTGGACAACCATACCGCGATATCCAATGCGTTATCAGATGATCACATGTCTCCTCGGCCGAGGCTGTTTGGCACGGGACCGCTTCCGCCAACTTTGTGAAGTGATCTATTATAACCAGTATCTGGTTATATCCCGACTCCGTCATGCAGATTTTTTGATGGTCTATCTGCACCACTTCATTGAACTCTGAGCTCTCAACGGACTTGAGGGGAAACTTCATCTTCCTTGGGTCTTTTACCTGGAGACATGCCAGGCAGGCATTCACCCATCTCTCGCAAGCTTTTCTCATTCCTGGCCAATCAAACCTGTGAAGTATCCTTTGTTGTACTTTGTCTATCCCCTGGTGGCCCATCTGGTCGTGCGATCTGAAAAGCACCTCCGTTTGATACAACTGTGGCAGTATGATGAGGTTGTATTTGTGTAATATCTTCTCCTCATCTTTCCTCTTGCATGCTACCACCCCATCAGCTGTGTGGTAGAGTAAGTCTTTTTTCTCTTTGTAGAACTGGCTCAAGATCTTGTAGCTGTCTTCCTCGAGTTCCCCCCTCTCCTTGACCCCCGACTGGATCCATTTGGAGAGGTTACTTGTCATTTTGTCATTCTTTTGGGCTCTTATTAGGTCTGACAGCCTATATCTTGCCTTGACATGCTCCTTTAGCGCCATGATCTGTCCATTCATCTCACCAGGTTTGTGGATGTCATCACTCAGCTTCACGCATATCATCCTTTTCACGATTTTCATATCATCTTCTGACACCAGATTTGTTCTGACGTTTGAGTTGCATGATAGTTCTCTGTATGGCTTCCTTGAAACCGCAATTCTCTCAAGTTCCTCACCACCTCGTATCTCCTGTATCTCCAGATTGTACGTTCCTGATGATGGATCCGTCTGTAACTCCCTGTCGTGGTGCCTTGTCTTCTCTTCCGCCAGTATCATGCACAGACTGTCCTGGTTTTCGCTGCTCTCATCCGAGTCTTCATCCCATCCTTCACGCTCCCCGGACAATTTTCCTTCTCCGGTTCCTTCTTCCGTGAACCTGGAACACTCCCCGGACTCTTGACCTGGTCCCAGGTGCTCAGTATCTTCCTTGAACGTCACTTTCTTTTTCTTAACCCTGGTCTGCTCCAGAATGTCTTCGGGGATTTTGTCAACTAGTGACCGCACGACATCTTTGCTGTCAGTGACGCTTCCTCTTGATGAGTCAGTATCGTTCACTGTTTCTTTTCTCCGAAGTATAGTGAATTCCGGTTTCTCTGTACCCTTCTCCTGGATCACGGGCTTATCATCTGATAGTTTCTCGAGCAACCTCATTAAGTCATCATCTATCTGTGCAGTTCCTGCTTCCACCTGGTTAAGATCATAGCCTTTTGCCTTGAGCGTCTCCTTCACGATCTTCGACTTGAGTATAATCTCAATCGGAATCCTCTTGCTCTTCCTCAAGATGGTCTTCTCTGGAGGCTCTTTAGGCAATTCAGGATGATCTTCTATCGGTTTGCTTGACTTGTCCAGCCATCTCGTGAGTGGAAGACTGTCGTACGTTTCCTTGTCCATGAATGAGAAGCCATCTTTGATTTCAGGTCTGTCTGCTTCTCTTTGCTCTTGTCTCTCATAGAACTCCGTCTTCTTACTCAAGCTGTCGGCATTCTGATGTTTATCTCGCGTTCTATGCTCAATTATCATGTTGTATCCGTCCAGGCGAACTATCCACCTCCCAATGTAACTTTGGTCCATTGAGTACGTTTTCAGCCAGCTCAGTGCTCTGTTGTCGACTCGCAACTTGAATGGTTCACTGCCCAAGTATGCCCTGTATTTCTCGACAAAGGTAACCACCGCGAACATCTCAGCTTTCGGTGCTCCGTACTTCATTTCCGTGTCACTCAGGACTTTGCTCGCGTACGCTATTGGTCTCAAGACTGTCTTCCCATTCCATTCTTGTTCTTGGTAGAGAATCCCAGAAATCGCGACTACCGACGCATCCGTGTCCAGCACGTACATCCCTTTCTCAGTCGGCATACCCAGTACTGGTGCCTCACATAGCTCTTTCTTTATCCTCTGGAATGACTCTTCTGCTGCGTTGTTCCACGTGAACTTCTTGCCCTTGTGTCTCATTAATTGTTGCATCGGGTATACCTTGTCTGCATAGCCTTTGATGAACTCTCTATAATAGTTAGCGAAACCCAGGAAGCTCATCAACTGGTGCTCTTTCTTCGGTGATTTCCAGGTCAGGACTGCTTCCACGGCGTCCGTATCAGGTCTGATGCCGTGCTTGTCTACCATCCTGCCCAAGTATTTTATTGAGTCCTTGAGTATCTCGCACTTTGATGGTTTACACTTTAGCCCCGACCTCTTCATGCATGCAAACACTTCGTCTAGTCTCTCAATGTGGTCTTCCAGTGTTGGCGTCGCTATTACCACGTCATCCACGTAGCACATTACCAGGTTGCCATACTTCCTCGTTACGCCTATCAGCGCGTGTGCCATCAACCGCTGAAACGTGGCTGTGGCATTGCAAAGTCCAAACGGCATCCGTTTCCATTGAAACAGACCCAACTCGCAGGCAAACCCTGTCTTGTCCCTGTCCTGCTTCCTTAGTGGTACTTGCCAAAAGGCTGAGCCTAAATCAAGAGTCGTAAAAAGTTTTGCATCACCTAACTTCGAGAGGCTCTCATCAATCCTAGGTATGGGATAGGCATCCTTCACCGTGACGGAGTTCAGGTATCGAAAGTCACAACAAAACCTCAACTGGTCGCCTTTCTTTTTGGCCATCACTACTCCACACGCCCACGGTGACTTGGATGGTTCTATCATGTCATACTCTAGTAACGTCTCGATCTCTTTTCTACACGCGTCCGATTTGTGTGGGGTCATGCGCCTCGCCCCCTCCCTGTGTGGTACCGCGTTTTCCTCAAGTTCTATTTCATGCTCAACGAAATTGCAACACCCGATATCCGCCTTATGCCTCGAAAAAACATCCTCGTTCCGCTCTAGTACGTCCTTGATGGCTTCGAGCTGTTCATCTTTCAGTTTGCCCCTCAAATGTTCAATCTCCGGCAGGACCGGTTTTTCATTTTGCATTTCATCTAGTGTGGGTCGCTCTGGAAAGTTCGAACAGCTCGAAAGACCATCATCCGTTTCTGACTTAAGTGATTTAATAAGACCTGAAGAATCTTTTATTTTCTGCAATCGTCTCAAGATACAAATTTTGTCCCTGTGATTGGGGCAATCAACAACTTCATTTTGTTTTGAATTCTCAATTGTTTCATATCGAGTTTTAACCGGTAAAGCATATCCCAGTTTCCTCCCTCTTTGTATCGTGATCGGTATATCAAGGGTATTCAACAAGACACTGACGCAGAGGCCGCTCTTCGTTATCGAAAATGATCTTCCTAAAACAGCAGCACTTTGACTATTAGGATTCGGAACTATGCACACTTGCTTGTTGTCACTTAGTTCATTGTAATTTTTCATCCTCAAACTTACGATTGCCGCTTCATTAGCTTTTAGCCTCACCCTCCTACTCAAGAATACCGGTGCTTTGTTTTCATTTGCCATTATTAAATTTACCGGTTTGATTGCGTACCTCCTATCCGGGTTCCGTATCCTGAACATTGCGTTATTTAAATCAATCGTTACGTCGAAATTCCTGATGAAGTCTCTGCCCAAAATGAATTGGTCAGATTCATCTAGGTTTTCTACCACGATAAAGCTCATCCACAGGTTACGTTCCCCCAAATTGAGGGCTATTATCGGCGTCCTGCCCAGCACCCGTAGGGCCCCTTTGTTTGCAGCTGACAGCCGTATTCTCGAGTCTATCAAGTCACCTTTGTCAAAGCCCATCTTCTCCCAAGTTTCGATTGGTATAACGCTCAAGACTGCTCCCGTGTCAAGCAACCCACGCAACTGAGTCTTTTTGCCACTTATATCCAGCACGTGCCCTGTCACATCTGCCTCCGTCCCGATGTGCATTGCATCTTCCTCAAGCATGGCGCAGTGTCCAATCGATCTCACTTTCAATTCTTCTTTCCCTACGTAGATTTGTCCAATTAGGTCTTCGTCACATGTTATCATCGTCTTGGTATAGATGTTAATCCCATCTATATTTAGCATCACCTCGTGTGGACCATAAGCTTCAGTATACCTGTTATCAACACGTACCGACTTGCTGCCCCCTCTCGTGAGTAGTGCTCTCAGCGCTCTAGAAGTCGTTTGTGGGCTTATACGACTCAAGTAATCTGCGTACACATCAATATGCATTACTGTCTGGTCACTCGGTTCGCTCAAGTTTCTGGTTACCTCGTGGCCGCCCACTGTGATTATCGACATTATTCTAGCCCCGATTCTCGATATGCCGAATGGCTTTCCCGTAATCATTTTTACAGTGTTACAATTCCCGGTCTTTGTTGAGCCCGGTACAGCTTCTGGTGCTTGGTTCGATCCAGTTAATGCTTCGTTAAAATTCTGTCTTTCTATCTCCAGCTTTAGTCGTTGCTCTATTTCTTTCGCAGCCAGGTCCTGTTTCACTTTGGCAACTGCTTCCGTCGCCGCTTTCTCATAATTTATCTCTAGAGAGTTCCCTGCCGCGGATTCTATGGCATCATTAACATGTGTTACAGCTTTCACTGTCTTCGTCGGCAATTCCGTGCTTGGTGCTCCTAAGTTCCTCGATTCAAATTCGTTTTGCCTGTTCCGCTGATTCTGCACCGCCGCTAATGCCAACTTATGTTTAGGGTGACTCTGGTCCTTGACCGCTTCCCAGAACAAGGGACAATCCATTCGGAAGTGCCCCTCCTGGTTACAGAAGAAGCATCTTGCGCCTATCTTGATGATTAAGCCACTATAGTACTCGTGTTCCTCCATCTGGCTCATGTCCTCCTCATCTGGTGCATATCCTAGACTCTTCATGCCTTGTTTGTATGTTGTGCAGTCAGCCACGTGGTGATCCGCCGACCCGCAGTTCGCGCATGATCTGCGCTTGTCCATGTCATCTCTAGGTTTGTACCATGACGACCTCTGCGGTTGACTTCCCCCTTGCGTGTTCCTATTTTCTGAATACGAGTATTTCTTGGGTTTCATCAGCATGTATTCCCTTGATTTCTGTCTCATTTCTTCTGGGGTTGGTGCGCTGTCTTTCGACAATGTGTAGTATGTTGCTAACATTGTCCTTAAGTCGTCACTTTTTACCCCATCAATGAACTTCGAGGCAATGCTAAAGTTTCTTCTGTTTGTCGACTCCTCTGGGTCACTCCTTCTTCTCAAGCTCTCGAGATCATCTAGGAACCGATCTATTGACTCGTCGTCCCTCTGCCTTCTCTTTTCAAATCGCATCATCGCTTGGTGACCCTTCATGCCTGACCCGAATCGATTCAGCAATATCTCGAAGATCTTGTCCGCGGTATCGCGTTCTTCTTCTTTCTTCGCAACCACGCATTTTAATGCTGTGCCTTCTAAATTGCTGAGTATGGCTGTGCATGCTTGTCTTTCATCGTTCAAGTTGTCTTGCTCTAGATGTAATCTCATCACTTCCACCCACGTGTCAATGCATCCATCTGAGTCGTCTTTGAATTCTTTTGGCTTCTTGAATGTTTTTCTTGATTTCCCATCTCTCCTATCGCTCGAGTTAGTGTTCCTCGTGGCGAAGGCCTCTAGAGTCCTGTTCATCATCTCCCAAGTGTTTGCCCATGTCATAGCATCCGGACCTGCGTTGCTGTTAGCTGTTGAGTCCCCCGGACCAGTCGTTGTACTTGACATTCCATTCTTCATGATTGTTTTAGCAGCTGTTGGTGCTATGCTCACCGTATCCCGGGTTAAGGGCAACGGTGTCGATTGCCGTTTGTTCCTTTGTGGTTCCACGAAGTCAACTCTGGTGCCTTGCGCGCGATCCGCTGCCGGTCTTTCTTGTGAGGTAGAATTACTCAAGATTGCATCCAATTTCGCCTGTATTGCACACGAACTCTCGGCCTGATTTTTGCTCATTGTGTCCATTCTCTTTTCCAGGCTACCTAATTGGCTGTTGACATCATCATATCGGTTTTTTAACTGTTGCAAATCTTTTTTGATGTTCTTATCTCGTTCTTCATTGGTGGTTTCTACATTATCTGACATTTCCTTGAATCTCTCTTCTGTTGCCTTGGCCAGGTTAAAATAACTATCCAGATACTCGTTTTTGTTGTATCTTAATTCTTTTTTTATCACTTCTCTGTCCTCTTCGCTGTGCTTCAGCTTTTTGTCGATCTGATTCAGTTTCGCCATCAAGTCACCTAGCTCAAGAGTAGCCTCTTCATGGTCAGCCGTCGGTCTATCTTCGGCCGTCGCTTCTGCTCTAGTTTGTTCCTCTCTCGGATTGGCTTCTGTCGTCTTCGTGCTCACTGTTCCAAATGTTCGTGCTCTTTCAGCTTTTGGTTCTTCAGTCACGTTCTCTTTCGTTTTTATTCCGACCATCATCGCCAACCTTTCTGTAAAAGATGTCTTTTTTACTTGAGAGTCTTCTTTCACCGTTTCTTCGGTGTTGCCTACTGCATCTTCCACGTTGTCTATTGGTGAGAATTCTATGGGTTTCGAGTTTGGTTCTTCTGCATTGGGCATTGGAGTAGACTCCGTCGCTATTTTCCTTTTTTCATCAACACTTTGATCAGGTGTCTCTAGATCAATCTTGATGGTGGGTTCTACTCGTTCCCCTTCCATGCCCTCTCTTGCTCTGTTCTCCGCTGTACTCCTTGTGCTGACCATGTTAACTGAAAAGTTCTTCTTTGTTATCTTTGGGCCCATTGATGTTGTTTTGCGTAGCGACGAATTATACTTTGCTTCGGTAGGTCTTTTTTCAGCTACCGGTACCCTGCTCCGCCTCATTATTTCTATTTACAATTGCTCTTATTTACAATTTTACTATATACACAATCCTATTCTAAGAATAAAATCTTTCGAGAGGGAAAAAAAAATTTCTTAAAAAAAATATACAACGTGGTGAAAACCTTGTTTCAGTTCTCTTTATTAACTTTTCGAGAAACTTTCCTTATTTGTGGTCTCAACCGTACCTGGTTCCAATTAGTCTTGTTCTACCTTAATTCTGTCTTAAAACACTTCTTGTAATTTTACTTCAATTTTTATACTGTCCCAAGACTTCCAATTGCCGTCCCTACTCTTCTTTGTACCGTCCCAGGCTTCTTTCACATGTCCCAAGACTGTTCGGTACCGTCCCAGTACTTTCCGGCCGTGTCCCAAGACTCTTGTCCAAGACTACTGTCCCAAGGCTAGTGTCCCAAGACTCCTGTCCCAAGATTAGTGTCCCAAGACTAGTGTCCCAAGACTAGTGTCCCAAGACTACTGTCCCAAGACTACTGTCCCAAGACTAGTGTCCCAAGACTACTGTCCCAAGACCCTTGTCCCAAGACCCTTGTCCCAAGACCCTGTCCCAAGACCCTGTCCCACGACCCTTGTCCCAAGACCTTGTCCCAAGACCTTGTCCCAAGACCCTGTCCCAAGACCTTGTCCCAAGACCCTGTCCCAAGACCTTGTCCCAAGACCCTGTCCCAAGACCCTGTCCCAAGACCCTTGTCCCAAGACCTTGTCCCAAGACCCTGTCCCTAGACCTTGTCCCAAGACCCTGTCCCAAGACCTTGTCCCAAGACCCTGTCCCAAGACCCTTGTCCCAAGACCTTGTCCCAAGACCTTGTCCCAAGACCCTGTCCCAAGACCCTTGTCCCAAGACCCTGTCCCAAGACCCTGTCCCAAGACCACTGTCCCAAGACTGTACTGTCCCAAGACTGTCCTGTCCCAAGACTGTCCCCAGACTGCTCTGTCCTAAGACTTCTTCGGCACTGTCCCAAGACTGTTGACAAGTGTCTGGGTGGTGGGACTTCTTTCCTCTTCGTTATGGGGACTTCTTGATTCGCCGTACCTTGTACCACCACTCAAGCTCTAGTAAAATTTTCCCAAAATCCTCTCTTAAAAGCCAAATGCTGCCCCCCCTTTTTCTTATTTCTCTTTTTGGCTACCTCTATTTCAATGTTCCAAGTAACTTGAGACCAAAACCTGTGCGCAGGTATCTTGTGATCACCTGTTCGTACAAAATTTTAACACAAATCCTCACCAAAATGCAACAAAAATCTAAGCAAGAAAAAGTAATAAAAACAGAAAGATGAGCCCACCTAAAATTCAAAGGTGACAAATGTCTACCTTCTATCTAAAAAATGTCTGGTACCTAATTGTCACGCGTTTCCTTCCCCCCTGCTAGCGATCTTATGGGGTATTACAAAAACTGTCTATGTCCCTTCCCCCCTACCAATCCGACCAGGGTACTTTCCTTAACTCGAGTTCAAATTTCGATATCCACCTAATATTACCAACGCGTGTTAATGTCTAATGTAACTAAGTCAACGATGTCGACTAATTAGATACTCTAATTTCCCCCTTTTTACAATTTACAACCGCCAACCTCTAACTTAACCAGCCCCCCTTCTAACCTCCCCCCTTTTTAGCCCCCCTTCTTAAGCCTAAAATTACCTTAAGCGCCGGGTGCTAAACCTCTCAAGAGAAAACCGTAGACCTGTCTCCAGGCCTGCTCAAGTAAAAACGTTCCTCAAAACCGGGGGATGTCGCTTATCCTATTTTACACTTATCTCCTATAATGTAATGTGGATTTTAACGATACCCGTTCTGCCCAACTTGAGAACTCGAGAATTGCCAAATCCCTCTTGGCTGCTATCCCACTCGACTGGTCACCTGTTCCAGTCCAGTCTCCTATTGGTTCAGCTCAAGTGTCCCTGAACCACTTTCCCACTCGGCTGGTCACCTCTTCCAGTCAAGTCTCCTATTGGTTCAGCTCAAGTGTCCCTGAACCACTTTCCCACTCGGCTGGTCACCTCTTACAGTCGAGTCTCCTATTGGTCCAGCTAAGTTCCAAGCTATCTGAAAACCCCTGACAACGCCCCACACTCGGGCACTTTATTCAGTTTACTGGTTTAAATTGCTAGGTTGATCGAAACGATCGAACTTGTAAAACAGTATGGGTATACTATTTAATTAATATAAAGGTTTGATCCAACTAATCTGGTGTCAAAGTCACTGTCTTTTTTCGTTTTATGGTTTTTGTTCCTTTTTCTATTCTTTTTTGGTTTTTGTTTTGCTTTTTGTCTTTTTGCTCGTGTTTTTGTCCCCCTAGTTGCCCCCCTTTACTCGGTTAGCTAAGCCTCGTTCGGAGAGCGTACCAGGAAATTTTCTCGAGTTTTCTTAAAAAGCTATCACGGTACAACCGGAAGGTTTGCACGTTCCTGTCGAACCGTACCGCCGGTACTCTAGAATGGGCATCAGCCCGAAGCTGTCTCAAGTGGGTTCGACTCCGTAGTCTTGATGTCGTAAACACCCAGGAGCGCCATAAAAACACTATGTAACATTCGTCTACTGCAGTCACACATGAGGCTTAAGAAAAATAGGCCCTATAACCACTGGCTCAAGGGTCAGGGACACCATCTCTTGTGTTTTTCTACCTCAAGAACGGTCGGAGCCAGTTCGGTTCGTTTGTGACATGAGACTACGACCCGTTACAGCTTAAAGGCTACTACTAAAATATCCCCCCACTCTAGAATTAGAAACGTCCCCATACTTAGGTCTCTAGATACCCAAAATACATGAACGCCGTTAAAAACCGGGTTGGAACAATCCGTTAAGTTACTTTTTATTAGACAGTGGGACTTTGATCCATTTCAGATGGATCAACCTAAAACTCGCCTTACCTCAACATAACAATTATGAAACACACTCTAAGAATTTAAATTAAGTACTCACATTGTAGCACGCTCAAGAACCAGGAAGTAAATAAGTCGGTAAGCAACTCAAGAATTAATGAAGTAACTAAAATGAGTTTAATGTTAGTCAGTTTTAATAATAAGAACAAGTTTTTTCTCTAGACTGTAAGTTCTCGTGAACCATTGGGACACTCTAGCTGTCCACCTTTCCACCGAAGGTTCACTCTGGTCCAGTTAATAATAGTACTCCAATCACAACAATCCAGTTCGTGGGAATGCTCTCGTCTCTGTTTTAGATGGGACAGCTCTACTCTTGTTCTATTATGACAGAAATTGCGAATAGCAATTTCCCACCGTTTTATTTAGCAACTTTCCCGCGATTGTTACTCGATTGTTCTGACTTTTCTTTTCTGATTTTCAGTTATCGCGAGAAAATCGTGCATGACATGCTCCATTCGAAATTTTGAAAAACTAAATTTCACTCCAAAATCAAGTGTTTTTTGCTTCTCTCAAGGTCAAACTTCCGAATATGACCGACTGGCACATATGTTTCGAATATTTTTGAAAGTATTCTTTATAGTAAAAAGAAATACAATAATAGGATTTTTTTTTTCGTTTTCCTGAATCGCGTTGAATATGAAATTATTGGAACGATTTATAGTTCAAGGGGCAGATTTTTTGGAAAAAAAAACACTCAAATTTTGTCGACTCTGCTTTTGATGTTCTCAGCTCTTTGAAAAAAGTTTTACAAAATATCAAAATTACATGTGCATAGAACATTAAATTTTTGCAGAAAAAAATTATGATCTTTCGAACAGAAATGAATATTGTAAATTAGCAACACAATGGAGACTTTTATCAGGGAGTTATCAGGTGGTCGAATCCTTAGAAATTGGTGGGGTGTCTCCCCATCTAAATCCGCTTTCAATAACGTTGACTCTTATCGTAGATTCTTATGCACATTATCAAAAACCACGGTAACTAGTTTAGAGAAAATAAAATCATATGTTGAGTTTTATTATGTATCAACTTAAACACCTCCTTCATATCTTATCATATCTACTGAAAAACTCTCCGGCCGTAAATAAAAACAGGGATCAAGAGAACAATATCCCTCCAAACCTATCAGAAAGTGCTCTATATTTCACGGACAGACAGTGCAATAATTTTTTTGAACTTAAGACTTGCATGAAAACCAAGGGAGACATGTTTGAGCAACAACTGAAACAAATCACATTATGATGCAAAAAAAAAGCTTTGAATCATTTTTATGACAATTTGAAACATATGTAAAAATCTTGGAGACAGTTCGATGATTTAACAGAAACGTGGATGAAAAAACCTTCAAGGAGCTACGTAACATCCTTTCACTTTCGGAGATTGGGCGGTGATGTTGTTAATTAGATTATAACAGCGAGAGTGACAATTTTAGACTTTAAAAAATTAGTGGAAAAGTGTGTCATCTAACCAATTTGGTATACATTCGTTATAAAACTACCTAATTAGTCAAATGATAGAAACTAAAGTTCTCACTGATTCCATTTAAAGGCCTAAACTCGGCAAGTATTACTGTTTGATTTCAGATTTTAACAAAAATTCAAACAAAACTTTTGATTGCTCAAAATCCCGAAACAATCCACTTGAACATCAACCTATTTTTTCCCTTACCCTTCAAGACAGGTTTTTGTTGGTTTCTTATCAATCTATCATCTTCCAATTGCATCAATTTGAAACAAAAAAAATTGAACACAACAGTTGAACTCTAGGTAGAAATGTGTATGATTTCACCGATGGTTTACTAATCTAGAGCAAATGTAGCACAAAAATACTTCTTTGCTGCGGACGAACTTAAAACTTCAAAAAAAATCTAAACGATATAACTTCATAATCTTGTTTTAAACGTAAATTTTTGCTTTGTAGCAAAGTTTCAAAACAGAAACATGTTTTTCTTTTGTGAAACGATCAAAATTTGTTGAAACATGAAAGTTTTAATTTTTTTTGTAATTGTTGGAAAACATTGAAAGAAAGCATGAGAATCTTGCCTCGAATGATCTGCTTGGAAAAAGTACTACTCCATGAATATGTTCAAGTTTTCTAAACTAATAAAGTTATAAGGAGTATAGTTAATCAAAACTGATCAAATAACAATTGTTCTATTAGTATAGTTTACCATTGTGACAGTTTTTGAATAAATTATATCTTGCGCTCCCATTCGTTAGGCTACAGTATGTCTTTTTATAAAAAGAAATTAGCACAACATTTTGCCCATAAGTCTGCTAACTGTGGATTCACTACCGAAGCTGAAAATATTGTGAATCAATTATTTTTGAGATTTTAAAGATTTTTTGAACTCGATTCTTGCTTGCGTTTGTTTTTCATTCAAATAAATTTTGAACAAAGCAGTAAATAAAATGTAGTCAAAACACTTACATTCCAATAAGTTATTATGTAATTTTTCTTCAATTTTTTGATTTTAGACAAAATTTGATATTCCAAAAAAACCAATTCTCTGGAAATGTATTATAAAACAACGCTCTAATTTGTTTGAAAATTTTCAAAAAACTACCTAATCCGGATGTGCGTCCTTTTTCTGTGGAGCTGGCTCCTTGAATATTTGACTACCTTGAAAAATATATAGTCGACAAGAGTAATAATTAGGATTGAAATAGTTCAACTCCTCGCTGCTATCTGCAAAAAAATATAGTTCAGATACTTCGAACTCTACAGCGCTTATGACGTCTTGACGCATCTTTACAGGTATAAGCTCTGCGACACTCAAGAAGTGAAACTTCCCCGTTTCTGTTCAGTGATGGATTCTCAACAAAAATTAGAAAATTAGGTAAAATTTGAGACTATTTTTTAAACGGGAGGTTCAAAAAACCTCAGATTTTTTACTTGCAGATTTATACTCACATGGAAGACTCGGAAAAGTCTCACAATTTGTAAGAAAAGAAATGAAAAAATTGAGTCTTGGTTCAAGAGAAAATCAGAACGAAATGAATATTTTTTTTAGTTATAAAAATGGATCAAATAGAATCTATCATTCCTTCTCATGAAAACGTTCCTATTTTTGATTATAATCAATCATAATGAAATTTTCACAATTTTTTCAAAAAATTTCCGATCAGAAAAACGACTCTACAATTATGAAACTTAAAAATTAGTCAATCATACTGAATTATTCAACTTTATAAAATTACACAACCAATATATTTAATTGGTACAAGCAGATGTGGATCAACAAGATTCTGAACTAAAAATTTTTGTTTTACACCTGCGATACTCAGTAGAAACTTTAAGCTTCCAGTCACTTTTTTTTAGTGATTTTTCTATTTTGAAACAGTGAAAAAAACCAAGATACACAAACTATCCATTTCTGATTTAGAGTGAGGTAGCATATAAGACAAGAAGTCCTCTAAAACTGTATAACCGATCGGAAAATCTTCAAAAAACGTCACAATCCAATTCAAAACAGTAATCGTTGGTTAAAGTGGGAAACAATTGGAGCCGCTTTAAGCGTTCAAACTTTAATACATTAGCAATGGTTACTGGCACAAAATGAGAATATTTGGCTCTGTTTTTACGTAAGAGTTGATGCTCAAATTGAAAGAAATATTATTGGTTGTTTTTTGAAGGTTTTCGAAAATTTCTTTGCAGAAGTATTTTTATGCAGGTTTGTTTATACCCAGATACAAAAAGAGCTACGCAATGAAACCCATTTTCAATTTCTGCTTTCAGCAATGCTTTCAAAAATACAGTTTTTTAGAATTTGGTTTTCGCTTTTATGAATTCGAAAAAATCAAAGTATAAACTGCATCAGTTAAACAGTTTTTTTATTTTGGGCAAAAAATATTTTTGCAAAAAAACTTCCTCATAATTTTCTAATGAAAAGAAAAATAAAGCTAATAAGAGTAAATCTTTGGCTTAACAATCTCTATTCGAATCTTTTTGAGTCAAATATCATATCATAGAATATAAACATCTGACTTGAAAACATACCAGTTTTTTGAAAACATTACAGCGAACTCATATTGCTAGAACAGACTGTTTTTGCTTGAAAACTTGAACAAGTTTAGGTTATGAAAGCAATTTTTTGATTTTTGCTCGATCGAATAAACTTAAAAGAATTTTTTGCAGAAAATTCAACGCTTTAAAAAATGTTTGATCGAAAAATTGTATCATCTAACCGATTGTGTTTAGAACTAGGGCAGATTTATATCTAAAAATTTTGCTATAAAATTACCTAATTAGTCATATGATAGAAACAAAAACTCTCACTGATTCCATTAAATTGCCTAAACTCGACAAATGTTACTGTTCAATTTTTTTGTAAGCTACAGCTTCTAACAAAAATTTAAACAAAACTTTTGATTGTTCAAATTCCGGAAACAATCCAGTTAAACATCAACCTGATGTTGCCTATACCCTTCAAGACAGTTTTTTTTTATTTCGTTTCCATCTATCATCTTTCAATTGCATCAATTTTGTTTAAAAAAATGTACACAACAGTTGAACTCTAGGTAGGAATGTGTATGATTTGACCGATTATTTACAAATCCTGAGCAAATGTTGCACTGAAAAGAGTTCTTTGCTACAGACAAACATAAAAGTTCGAAAAAAATCTAAATGATATAACTTCATAAATCTTGTTTTCAACGTAAATTATTGCTTTGTAGCAAAGTTTCAAAGTAGAAACATGTTTTTCTTCTGTGAAACGTTCAAAATTTGTTGAAACTTGATAAATTTCATTTTTTCTCTAATAATTGGAAAACAATGAAAAAAAGCATGAGACTCAAAGCATAGCCTCCAATTATCTGCGGGGAAAAAGCGCTACTCCAGGATTCTGTTCAAGTATTCTAAGTTAATAAAGTTATAAGGAGGATACTCAATCAAAACTGATCAAATAACCATTGTTCTATGAGTATAGTTTACAATTGTGACAGTTTTTTGAATAAATTATATCTTGCGCGTCCACTTATTAGACTACATTATCTCTTTTTGTTTGAAAAAATTAGCACAACATTGTCTCCATAACTTTGTACTCTTTACCGAAGCTTAAAGGTTTTTGTATCAATTTTTTTTTGAGATTTTCATGAATTTTTTAACTCGGTGGTTGCTTGCATTGATTTTTCCTTCTATTAAATTTTTTGAAAATAAGCAGTAAATAAACAAGTAGTCAAAACACTTACTGCACAACAGATTATTAATCAATTTTTCTTCAATTTTTGGATTTTATTGATGATTGTTTTGAGTTTTTTGTTGTTTCACAAAAACCAATTTTCTGGAAATGTTTTATAAAATACTTCTCTAACTTGTATGAAGACTTTCAAATTGTTACTTACTCTGGATAATCGTTACTTTTCTTCGCAATTGGCTTCATGAACAATTGACTACTACAAGAAGTCCTCTAAGATTTTATAATCGATCGGCAGATATTTCAAAAAATGTCACAACCGAAATCAAAACAATAATCGAAGGTTAAAGTGAGAAGGATTGGAGCCACTTTAAGCGTTCAAACTAGATTACATGAGCAATTATTAATGGCAAATAATGAGAATATTTGATTCTTTCTTTACATAAAAATTTGAAAGAAATAATATTGGTTGTTTTTTGAAGGTTTTCAAAAACTTCTTTGCAGAAGTTTTTTTATGCAGGTTTGTTTATACGCAGATACAAGTAAAACTACGCAATGAAACCCAATTTTTAATTTCTGCTTTCAGCAAAGCTTTCAAAAATACAGTTTTTACGAATTTGGTTTTCGCTTTTATGAATTCAAAAAAATCAAAGTATAAACTGCATCAATTAAACAATTTTTTTATTTTGAGCAAAAATTTTTTTTGAAAAAAAACTTCCTCATAAATTTCTAATGGGAAAAAAATTAAAGCGAAAAAGAGCAAAACATTAGTTTAACAGTCTCTATTCGAATCTTTTTGAGTCAAATATTATATCAATTTAGAATATAAACATCTGAAAACATACTAGTGAACTCATATTGACGTGTGTGTCTTGAAAGCAGTGTGGGTCTTGAAAAACAATTTTCAAGTGTGGGTCTTGAAAGCAACTTTTCTTCTGCTTTATCTAATAAACTCCAAAAAAAATCTTTTTTGCAGGAACTTCAACGCTTTAAAAAATTTTCAGTGGAAAAATGTGTCATCTAACTAATTTTGTAAAAATTCGTTATAAAGTTACCTAATTAGTCAAATGATAGAAACAAAAGTTCTCACTGATTCCATAGAATTGCCTAAACTCGACTTGATTTAGTCTTTGATTCTATTGTAAGCTATAGCTTCTAACAAAAATCCAAACAAAACTTTTGGTTTTTCAAATACCTGAAACAATCCAGCTAAATTTCAAGCTAATTTTGCCCCTACACTTCCAGCCAGGTTTTTGTTGCTTTCTATTCAATCTAGCATCTTCCAATTGCATCAACTTTGAAAAAACTGTACAAAACAAAAGAATTCTAGGTAGAAATTTGTATGATTTGAGCGATGGTTTACTAATTCAGAGCCTGTGTCACTAAAACTACTTCTTTGCTAACCACAAACATAAAATTTCGAGAACAAAATCTGTATGAGATAGTTTTATATTCTTATTTCCAACCCAAATTTCTGCTTTGAAGCAAAGTTTCAAAACAGAAACATGTTTTGTTATTGTCAAACGTTCAGAATTTCTTGAAACATGAGAGTTTTCATTCTCTGTAATTGCTGGAAAACAATGAAGGAAAGCATGAGACTCAATGCATAAGCCTCCATTGATCTGCTTGGAAAACGCGCTACTCTTTGAACTTGTTCAAGAATTCTAAATTAGTAAATTCATTAGGAGGATAGTTAATCAAAATTCATCAAATAACCGTTGTTTTATGAGTATAATTTACTCGTATTATAACTTTTGAAAAAATTATGTCTTGCGCGTCCACTCATAAGGCTACAGTATGTCTTTTTATTTAAAATAAAATTAGCACAACAATGTCCCCATAATTCTGCTAACTTTGGATTCACTACTGAAGCTTAAAGGTTTTTGTATCAATTCTTTTGAAATTTTCAGGAAAAATTGAACTCGGTTCTTGCTTGCGTTGGTTTTTCCGTCAATTAAATTGTTTGAAAAAGCAGTAAATAAACAAGTAGTCAAAACACTTACTGCACAATTTGTTATTAGGTATTTTTTTTTTTTATTTTAGGCAAAGTTTGATGATTGTTTCGAGATTTTTGTTGTTTCACAAGAAACCATTTTTAAAATATATATATATATATATCCCTCTAATTTTTATGAAGACTGAAAAGCGAGCTCAGGATAATTAGAGATAAACTTACAATTACTTCTGACCGTTTGGATAAAAAACACTTATAACTGTTCGCCCTGACGGTCTCCCAATTGAAAAAGGATTGATCAGTCACGAGAGAACCTCAAAATTGTCAGAAAGCAAAAATCGAGTCGGCACACATACCCTTGTTCAAGCAACAACTGTCCACGACAAGGGAGAATGAACGAATGAAAATACTCAGTAAGCTACCAGACGCAAATAGGAAATCGGATGAGTAACGACGAGGCGCGGCACAAAATGACTTCTAACGAAGAGTTGATCTCACAGGACAACCAAATTGTGATCTAAGACAGAGCTGATGTACTCCTGGGAGAGATGGTTCATTGAAGACAAAGAAAAATTACAACCAATTTTTCCGAAGAAGACGATACTCAAGAAAAATGAGAATAGAAAAAGCGGAAAGCCACTCACTACTCTCCTGAAGGGGAGAATAGCATTCGAAACAGACTCTTCTAGAAAAACATTTAGTTGAGCAACAAAAAAAAAACAATATCGCGGAAGCAAAAACACCAGCTCCAACAGCTCCAAAAAACAATAGCTCCAACAAGCCGATGCAGACATTCCGATCGAATGTTTCCAACATAGCCAAACCACTGTCACCTCAAAAAAAGGAACCAAGGGGTGGGCTCAATCTGACGAGGAAATGGCCAAAACCTAATGCAGGGGGAGCCAAACTCATCAATTGGTCCAAAGACTCAAGAGGGAGCCATTATCAAAAAATCTGAAAAGCGAAAACCCACAATGCAAAAACGAGGAAAGAGAAAACTGCAAAGGCAGGTATTGGAATCCAGAAGACGAGAAAAAGGGAGTTGTGGAACAACATGCAACCAGACAATTCGGCCAAACCGGAAGAAATAGTGGACAAATTTAAAAATTGGGACTTCTCACAATCTAAATGTAAACAACCTGGCGAATCAAGTGTTGAAGCAAGGCATCAAAAGAGGCGCGGGCGGACAAAAGTCGACCGAAAAATCAACTGTCCTGCAAAAAGCAATGAAAAAGCACAAACAAGGGGAAGTTTCCGCGAAAAAATTGTCAGAGGAAGGCCTACTGAAAGCTAGCGGAATACAGAGAACGCTTAGCGAAATTAAAGACTAGAAATGAACGTCCCACGGAAACAAGGCTGGGACTTCTAGAGTGACATTTATTACCGAGGAAATTCGGGTGCGCGACTTTTCATGAGGGGTCTGTGGAACCCGAGCTGCCTAATCTAGCTGGACGAAGATAAAAAAAGGAAACAATTTATAAATTTCACATTTTTTATGAAAATTGAAACACGAACTACTAGTAAAAACTCCTGTTGTTTTTATTAAAATTTTTAACCTAATTTTGCTTAATACGTTTTATTCTGAATTGAAATCAAGTATTACGGTTTACAATTGTTTCACTTGAAAATAAGTTCCTTAGATTATCACATCATCCATTCTCAAACCTACAAAAAGTGTTCCTTTGTAATGATATCAAAAACACTAATACTTGTAACATTCTATGAAACTCGATCAATTAG
Organism: Symsagittifera roscoffensis; assembly: GCF_963678635.1. Classification (NCBI taxonomy): domain Eukaryota; kingdom Metazoa; phylum Xenacoelomorpha; order Acoela; family Convolutidae; genus Symsagittifera; species Symsagittifera roscoffensis. The sequence goes on along the minus strand of NC_087068.1, from coordinate 18,999,996 downwards.
CACTTTCAATCTCAAAATTAGGTGGATAATTGGACCGCCGATTTCAATTTCGTTTGGGAAAAAGGTTGGACCCCCTATTATGTTTTACTTTTCCCACAGTACCACCCCCCCCCCCCCCCCCCCCTCCGCCTGTGGCAGGGCCCTCCTCCTCTTCTGGGCCCTCTGCTAGTATACTAGTCTTGACTGTAAAAACATAGTAACAATCAAATCGTACCTTTTCAAATTGAAACGGTTGGGCTTTGCCTTTCGAACCAGCAGTTTGTTTGTGTTCATTCAAAAACACTAGCCATTAGACGCTATTTTTGCTCTAGTAATCACAATCCCTAATCTGGCCTTGTGCAAAAAAACTTCCTCTGGAGATAAGAATTTGTTTTCGAATATTTTGTGGTAAAAATAATCCCCGCTCAGCTGCTAGTTACGCCGGCGCTGAACTCAAATATTAATTTTCAAAGAGAATTTTAAAGCTTGACTTTTACAACAATTCTTTTCAAGTGACAATTTTTACCAGGGATAGTAAAAAAGTAGGATAAAATATGAAGATTGATCATGAAAATCATTTGTAGACAAAAATCACTAGTTTCAGTTTTTTCGATCAAGTCTTGTTTGCATCCATGTTCATTTCAAACTTGTTCGTTTTTTGTTCACCCTTCTTTTTATTCGGCTTCTGGTTCAGCTGAAGTTGTTTCTTTTTCAGCTGACTTCAGTTTAGCCAGCTCATCTTCGGCAGTTTGGAGATTCGATTTGGATGACTCCAGCTGAAGTGTCAGATTGGAGAGCTCAACGTTCTTTGCTTCGATAGTGTCCTTAGCCGATTTCAGCTCAGTCTTTAGAGAAGCAACTTGTGCCTCCAGTTTCGTCTTTTGTGCCTACAATCACAAAGTTTCGATAATTTCTAGCAATTATTTAAACTTCTGATCGTTGGAATTTTTTCCTTGTATATAGTGAGCAAATCAATTATGTCGCCACTTTTGATAGTTCGGGTTCTGGAAGTTTATTAGTAGCAGCTGTTGAATTCTTGATCTTTTTAACTTGATCACAAAAGAAAAAGAAATTTATTTTTTTTCCTATGTTTTTTACAACAAAAAGTTTAGCCAAGCCAGTTAAACAAATAAATTTTTACGTACAATAATGATTTGAGAGTGTATTCTAAAGATTTTAGTTGGATTGTTTTAAGTAAAAATTTAAGTTGATTTGTTTGATAATGTAACCATTCCTAGACATGTTTTTATAACCAACAGGTTATATGAATTAAACCTGTTCTCCAGGGAAAAAAAACAAAGAATTCTTGCGCGCACCATCAGTTCGGAGGTGTCTTCACCGTTGGCCTCTGCGAATGCCTCGGGGGCGTCCCGACTGGTCTCACGGGGGATGTCCTGAATGGGCACCAACAGAGGTCCACTCTTCTTTCCCCCCACCCACTCCTTCGCACTCATGGCCGGTTCCACCCCCACAGTGGGCGGATAGAGGTCTTCCTGGAAACCCTCGGCCTGAAAAGGAAGCAGAATAAACCCTGATGTTCGAACTCAGTTTAGTTTTCCGTAATGGAGCTGAACAACTTGAATTTTTGATTTTGAGTTTTTGATGTAAAAAACTATTTGATATACATATTTATATATCCATTAAATTCCAGTTGCTTAATCAAACTGCACGTAGCATCCCTCCAGCTTGTACATTGGTCCTTTCCATTGCGGATGAGCAGTCTCAAATAAGTTCTGGGCAATTTTAATTTAAAGCGAGTGGGAGCCTAAAATGTAACTAAATGGTCGAGATATTTGCTTTTGCGAGAGTTTTTAGATGTTTATCACTAGCTTAATTAATTCTAAATAAGTAATTCTCAATTATTTCTAATGGACGATTTATTTCGTCAATCAAACAATGAGAACGGAAAAAGTCGCAGATGAGGGAAAAGGAAAAGAGACTCAATTTTAAAAATCCGAAAAAGACAGAAAACTTAAGTTTTTCTGACCCGTCTAGGGACAAAGAAGGACACAGGTTCGACCATGGGAGACGAGTTGAGTAGCTTGTAGCTCCTCATGATCTCGCAATCCATGAAGTCCAGACCTCTTTTGGGCATGAAACACATACTCTTCTGGGATGTCTGGGAGTTGAACAAGAACAGGTCGTAGAGTTTCACTTCACCATCGTCGGAGACTACTATCTCAAAGTACCTAATCGTCACCTCGCCCTGAAACAAAAAAAGAGATATAATTTGAACTAAAGATGATTGCTGGTTCAATCGCACGTGCGTTGCACTTTGCAAGGTGAAATCTTGCAAGTAAGTCATAGCTTAATGGTCGCCGGTTATGTGTGCACTTCTCAACCTAAATAATTAACCCGAGTTGGTTGATTAGAAAAATAAAAACCTGTGATGCGGATTTTAAATACTGGTATGAATCACGCAGATAGAGCAAAAAATGAATGTTAGGCTTACTATGCTTCTTGTTTAAAAAGCGCGGTAATCATACGATTATCAAACATTTTATTATTTGAGAAGCTTTTCAATTGTGGAACTTATAGCCATAAACTTTGAAATGGTTCGGAAAATCTCACCCTTGCGGCTACATACAACACACTGCTGTCTGTGTCGAAGAATGGAAACAGACACCCAGAGCCCTCGCCACAGGGATGAGTCACCACACAGGTGTCAATGTCGTCCATCTTCCAGAACTTCAGCTCCGGCTGCTGCAAGCTGGAGAAACCAGTAGTCACCAGCAGGTTAGTCTTGCCCAGAGCACCCATTTTGGTGGCACGTTTCAACTCATGCGCCGGTCCAGAAGCCTAAAATTTGTAAATTGTGGTACTCTATATATAGTTTTTTCGTTTAAAGATTAGACATTTTGCGCAAATAGTTCACTTGAGGCAAAATAAAATCATGAGAAAAATCATCGAAATCTGTGAAACATCCTTGGATGAAGAATTTTGTTCTTATGATTTTTAAACTGCACTTAGATTCAAGATTTTGATCTTAGAGTTTGATATCGGTTAGAATTTAGCAGTAATTTATTTTGCTGTAAGGATTGAGTGAGGTTCGCTACAATATTGCACGTGAGCAAAGAAACGTTTTGATTTCATTAAGAGATCCTAAAAAGTACCTTCATGATGAGTTCGCCCGTTCTAGCGTCGAATGAACGGAGGATCTGTTCCTTGCCCAGAGTGAATATCCTCTCCCCCTCGTAGTCCCAACAGACCTGGAACACGAAGTCCCCGTGCATTTCCGTCTTGCTCACCACCACCTCCTTGTCACTAGCCGCACCCACGTCCAGCACTGCCGCCTGAAACAGAAAGTCAAATAAAAACAGAATACAAAAGAAAATTAGTTCAGTTTTACTAACTTCCACCGGGTGTAAAAGTTTAGCCATTTTTAATAACTTTAGACTTTGTTTTCCATATATTTCCGGTTTTTTGATCCTCGAGTGTTCTACTTCTTTAAAAACACACCTGCATGTATTAAAATTAAGAATCACAGATCTTGAGCTCTAAGAAGTGACAATTAAACTTGCCATTGTGTAGGTTAGCACGACTGTGAAATATAATATATCATACAAAATGTTGTTCTCACAGTGCAGTCGGCGCTGCTGGTGGCGAGTATGTTCTCTGCACTCGGATGCCACTCCATGGTGTACACTCTCTTCTTGTGGTGCGAAATCACTCTCAGGGGCTCCAGGGTCGCGTCACCCTCCTTCAGACCACCCTCTGGAATCACCCAGATCTTGATCTGCAAGAGAGGGAAAAACAAAGTAAAATCACCAAATATGGAAGCAGTGTTGAATTGGTTGAGTCTCTACCTTTCAATTGATAGGTATGTGGTTCGAGACTCACCACGATCCGTGATCGTTGCTTGAGGATGAGACGACGTAACTGAGCCCAGAAAAAAATGCAATAATTCTTATTTCATGGCGCAAGAGCGGTTCTCATTGTTCTCAATATAAAGCTGAAACTGTATAATTGAAGTGGTGATAAAATTTAAATTAGAGTCATCGTCGCTATATGATTAATGATAACCCTTATATGAACTTTTCCCTTAAAAGAGTTCTTTTTTATATCGCTTCGAAAGCGTTTTTTCTTTGAGCTCAGAAAATCTTGAAGGGATGAAGCCTCGCATGAGTGTGTGAAATTTGAGCAAGATACCATAAAATCAGCGGAAAATACAGATATTGCAGTACTGATGTAGCAGTTATGTAACATATACAAGAATCATGCAAATTTCAAGTCGAATGATGTAACTTTAGGTTGGATTATACTCTATGTGACCTAACTTTTGGTTGGTTTATTCTTTATATTGTTTATTCACACTCAGGTAGGGGTTTGTTCCTTACAGTTCCATCGTCGGCAGATGTGGCGAGGACTCTGTCGTTGAATGGGTTCCACTTCAGATCCATCAGCTGACTGCCACTGTGTTTAATCTGCACGTAGTTACCCTGCCGACCAGTCTGAAGTAAAAAAAAACAATTGGTTATAAAAAAAATAACTGCCTCTCATTCATACATTTGTCTTCCAGCTTTTAATATGTCATTATCAAAAAAGAAAGATGGACAAAAAAACTTCGAGCCCCTGAAACCACTTGCAAAATTTGCCTTATAACGGTGTTAATTTCAAAAGTAAAACCCACCACCTTCACTAAATTATAATATACACTAGTATACAATACACCAGTTTGTGTGTGCCATCACCGGTGGGTTCATAGAAATGCTTTTTTTTTTAATTAAGAAGCATTTTATCGACCTTATTAACATCCACAATTTTAATGGTCAATTCTCCCTCGAAAACCTAGAAATGACTCATTGCTTGTGTCTGTGGGTCTTACATGTTTGAGGTCTATGACAGTGAAGCAGCCGGTGGCCTTGGTGGCGATGGCGAGGAACTTGGGGTTGACGCAGCTGTAGTTGTTCTCGAACATGTTGCTGCTCACAGGCACCCCCTCGTAGCTCTCCTGCTTCTTAGCTGCCTGGCCATAGATGTTCCTGAACTTACTGTGATGCACCACTTTCTACAATTACATAAAGTTACTCAAAAACAGTTCATTTTTTTTTAAAGAAAAAATATAATTGCAAGTAGAACAAATAGAAGAAAATGTTAATTTTACTTTATGATAAGAAAGCAAAGCAGAAGAAATAAAGAATGTGTTTTTTTTATATAAGAGGTAACCTTTCGTTACGTTATAATTTTGAAAGGAGATGAAAAGCACAATTAGGACTGGAAGTTTTTGCCAGACTTTCGACCATCAAAAGTTTTCAGGACAGAAAAATTGCGATATTCAGAATCAAGTGTAATTTCATCAACCATTACGACTGAATGCAGTTTTTAATCTGTGACATTTTTTTTAACCTAAGAAGAAATTTCAGCCTTTAGGTTTAAAAGAAATTTTTTATGAACTATTTTTCCGACTGTTTGTATTCTATCGTTTTCAATCTTTCCAAATAGTTTCCTTTCCAATTAGTACTTTGCGACACAGTTTTGATTTTTGTCATTTTAGTCTATTACCTGCAAATAAAATATGTACTAGCCACCGTGTAGAATTATTTTTAAATATAAATGGTAACATGAAAGGAATACAGACAGACTGGAAAATGATTTCCCAATTGCTGATGGTTTGGTTTTAACCTAATTGGCAAAGACTTTATTCCAATGATTGGTGAGTTATCGTAATTGATGAAAATGTTCTAGCAAAAGCTGGAAACCTGGAAAGGAAAACAAGTCGGAATTTAAGAAAAAGGACATGACTATTGCAGCTGGATTGTTTTAAGCAGTGCTTGGAGCTGCCCAATCTTTTTGGCATTTGTCTCTGGATTCCACAGCATTTATCACTAAAAAGCTAAAAACTTTTTGGTAGATTTCTCAACAATTATTTTTGAGCCTTGTTGCAAACTCGCCAACAAACACAAAAAAGTACACCGATGTCTTCCTAAAGTGAAATTTCAATCCATACGATTATTCAAAAATTCCTTGCTGATTAACAGAAACATTTTTTGAAACATTTTTCTCTAAAATAAACTATTGTGTTACCTCTTTAACCAGCGTAACATCGAAAGACCTGGATTTGAAATTGCAGGTTCTACTTCCAGTATACATATGGATAAATTAGCAAGAGCAAAATGTAGTTCAAAAGTAAACAAAAATAATTTTCAGGGATGATTGATGAAAAAAGTTTAATTGCACACCAACAAAACCAACAATTTTTGTAAAGAAAATGAATTAGTTTAATACAAAAGTTTAATCAACCGGTTGGCCTGCAAATAAAACTGACAGAAAATTAGCTTTCAGCCGTTAAATTTAAACTTTTGACACCTCAATTGACGCTTTATCTCTAAATAATTGTATTGTAATTGTAAATCAATTTTAAAATGAAATGCTGAACAAAGAAACCATCAAATTGCATAAAAAAAAGAAAAAAGAAACTCATTAATAAGTTTTGCACAAAAAATTAGACTTTGAACTTCAGGGAAATCAAACTACAGTTTGCGGTTTCCTTGGCATTTATAGAACAGCCAATCTGAAACTGTCTTGAAAATGGTTTCCTTATAGAATGACGCTTTTGGTTCCAAATTAGCAAGTAAAATTTCTCTATAAGGTTTCAGCTTCAGTCATAAAATTTGCCTTTTAAAATAAGTGAAAAATCATTTCCTCAAATGAGAAAATTCTCTCTTATTATAGTCAATATTATCAAAGTTTAAAAAATGTTAAAAAGAAAAGCAGCCAAGGTGTCTGCTGATTTTAAATTGCAACAAAAAAGAACAACTTTCCTAGAAGAAACTCTTTTGTGCTTGAATGTGTAAATTAGTTTTCCTGTTTTTTTTCCTTTTTCTTTTTTTTTATAAGTTTTAAACTAATGCAAACCTTCTGTTACTACCCGAGTAAAAACTTAAATTTTAGCTAGCTAATCACACAAAAAAGTAGTGATAGCATTATTTAACTATTTGAAATCAAGTCAATTTTGAGTTATTCAAAAATAGAAAACAAAACAAGAATAAACGGTAGCTGTGCAAGCAGTCCCGAGAAAGTTACAAACGGCTACCATTTTTGAAAAAAAAATAAAAACAAAGAAGCCAAAAAAAACAAAAAAATAATAAAAATTCATTAGTAGACTGAATCATTATTTGTCGCTTGATAATTATACTAACAAAAAAAAATTTAAAAAAAATGTCTGTGCTTTTAAAAAAATTCAAGTTGGCTCTAGAAATTTTAGGAATGTTTTAGACACAAAGTTTGCAGCTTTTCGGAACTCAATGAAAATGGACGTCTGTAAATAGGAAAAACCCTATAAATAACAGAAGAAGCATTCAACACCTAAATCGACACCAAGTAAACCCGGTTGCCGTGCAAGTAGCACACTTTTTCTTTTTTCAAATTAGTGTCGGTTTTTGCAAGTAGCGCACATTTTGTTCATATTGATGTCTTTCTTGTGCCTGGTGTGATCGAAAGACCACCTGAAAGAAAACTTGGAAAATCAGCAGCATATACGACACTCTTTGTAATTTAGCCATGTTGGTCAACAATTTTTGGCAAAAAAACTAAAAAAAAAATCCTTAAAAACAGATTTAAAAAAACTCTTTTTATAAAAAATTTTGCAGAAAGTTTAAAGTTTTCAATCTCAAAATGGCGCTGAAATCTTTAAAAAAATCACTGGAATAAATTTTTTTGGATAGTTTTTATTGTCACTTAAATCACAACTGAAAGGCTTTCAATATGATATATCAGTCGAACCAGTCCGATGATTATTTGTGGTTTCTGATTTTGCATTGAAAACTACAAAAACCACCTGAACACAAATTCCTCCAATCTTTCATTGGTCGGAACAAAAAATTAGAAAAAGAACACTTTAACCTCGCTGAAGCTCGAAACATCTGAAGAATAGGATCTGTGGACCGGTTTGCGATATGTGTTGGTAATTCCAGACATTTTAGCAGATTCCACTGACAAAGAAAAAATAATTTCGATTTACGGAAATTTAGTTTTTTGCTTGTGAATGCGAAAACGGAATTAGGTATTTCAATCGAATTATGGAAAATGAAGGAAACAGACAGTGTTAAACGGAGGAAAATTTTGCTGTTAACAAGTTTCCCACAAACATAGAATGCTATATTTTTTTGCAACATCGACTTGCGTTTTCTTCGTTTGACTAAAATCATACTACACTAAACAGTTTTAATTTTTTATTGATGAAAAAATAATTTGATTGATCTAAAGACCCTTTTGGCTCCTGCAAGCTAGATTTAGTAGTAAAATTGATGTCTCACTTTTAGTCAATTCGTTAATTATTATAAAAAAATTTATTAAATTAAATAAATTATTAATTTTATTGACAAGGGTCAGCTCGAAAAAATGACAAAAGCTTAGAAACTCGTTTGCACCCTCAGGTTCCTGAAAAAATTATACTAAAAGATGAACAATTTTTTTTTCTTTTGTTTTTTTGGTGATTTTTTCAGGCTAAAATAAGCCTAGTGACGTTGACCTCTGATCTAAAAATCAATCAAAATTAGTTCTAGAAAACATTTGTTCAACCGCTTTGATTTTTCTTAGATGTTTTTGGCTTCTTTTATCCAAAGAAATTTTTTTGCAAAAATTTATGGGCCGCTGGCAAATTGTGAAAAACGTGGTCTTTTTTGCAAATTTGAGTTCGAGAAGTCACTAAATTGTATCTAAAAATCTCTTCAAAAATTTTTAGATTGGGAAACAAATAGGGAAAAAATTACCATTTTTGGAAAAAGTGAGGATCGAGCCTTGAACATGTGTTTCTAAGCGTGTGAGCTACGCTTTTTCCTAAACTCTATGTAAAACTACGAACGTTGCCGGTAAGAACAACATTTTGAAGGTTTTATCTATGATGCTGGGAGCATAGCAAAGGTTTTTTTATCCCCATAAAAGTATTTCAAATTGAGACTTGGCAAGCTACTTGATCATAATATTTCCTTACACGACTTAAAATTTATGACTCAATATTTGACAATTACAGTCCAAAATTTAGAGTTACTCAAAAGTTTCCGTATAAAATACTACTGGAGACCAACTAAAGGGCAGTCTAATTATTTAAGGGTTCGCGAGATAAACAGTAGTGATTTTTATTCATTCAAATATTTTTATTCATAATGAATAATCAATCTTCCACAACAAAAACTACACTTCCCACTCTTAGCTCAATGACAGTAAAACCAGAAAGCAACTGATAGGCTTTCTGAGGGCTGTGCGTGCGGTAATTTACTAAAATCAAATGAGAACAGATGAAACATTTAAACGATATATGAAAAAAAAAATGAGTTTAACAAAAAAAGTAAATGTAGCATAATCACTTTTGCTTATTGCTTGAATTGAGGCAAGCCATTTGTTCATGTTTTTAATATGCTAGTCCCTGAATACATCCCATTGTACCTTACCTACCGTTATGATGGATAATACTAAGACAAAAAGGGAAAAAAAACTATTTTTGAATTATTTTATTAATTTTTCAACGCAAATGTTTTTAATTGGCAAGAAAGTGCAATCGGAATTTTCAGGGCTCCGCTCTGATATACGAGCAGTACTGTTTTTTTTATATTTTCAGCCTGCAAAAAAGTACTTGAGCATATGCTTAGCGGGAATATAAAACTAGGTTATTAGTTCAAAGTTTGTATAGACTTAACGTTCTCCAAGTTCATTATCGGGGTGGATATTCGTTGCATTGGTGCTTGAGACATTGTAAATATAAACTTAAAACAAAAACTACTTTTTTCGATGGCACCTGTCAAAGTTCTTTATTGGTGTGTTTAAAACCGACGCCTACCGCTATCTTAAAAGGGACACCTAACTCCGGCTACGCTGATGTTCAATAAACAATCAATAACACCTTTTTTATAGTAGTTTAGACTGGTCGGCCAAAAATGGATCTCTTAAAATAGAACCAAAGAATGATTCCTTTGGAAAAATTTAGCAGCTATAATTGAGGGCCAAATTATTCGAGCAAAAACGCAAAAACAGCATTTTCTCATCATAGGGGTGTTAATGCACAATTATTCGCAACTAGCGTCAAAGCTGAGAATCGATGGATTTTTTTTTGTTATAATTCCCTGGAATTGTATCTTTGTGTATCAAATAGATTAAACGGGGCCTAGGAAATTAGACGACAAGCAAATTAGACGACCGTAAAGAAACGGAATTTAGGGACAACCAGTATTTACTCAGCCAAAATATAATTTAAATCTGTAAACAAGTTTCACGCAATTTGCACGCAAGTTATGGTCTAAATTCCGTTATTTTCTGATCGTCTAATTTCTTGTCGTCTAAGTTCCTAAACCCCAGATTAAACTTAACGAATCCCCCTTAATATAATAAGGGGGTAGTTAAAGAGATCAGAGGAAGGATATGGGAAAAACCAGAAGCAATGAATATGACCAGTGTAGGCAGAGGGTTTTAATAGTTAGTTTATTGGTTAATTTGTTAATGAATTAAATTAAAGTCACAGGCGTGATCATTGAATAATGATTGCAATACCTGTGCACGGTTGGAAGCAGTTCGTTGGGTGGCCTGATAAATCAAAATGAAATCAACCAAACTATCGAATTTTAAAAAATAAGCTGAAAAAAAAACTTGTTCCATGTCAATAAATTGTCAGTGATTTTCGCGATTCTCTTTATACTTCTTGAATAGAAGTGTTTTTTGCATTTATGATTTTTATTACCCTGAAATTTGATATTGTTGCTAAATCTTTGAAAGCGGCATGGTTAATGGTTGATAAAGTTTCCTCTTTAATTGAAGAGTTATTTAAATAAAAAACACTATTTTGCTGATAACCTTTTAATTTTCATAAGCCTCAAAGTTATTGAAGCAAATTAACTATTGGTAAAAAGCTCTGTTTTATTTTTGCATTTTAAACCCATGTTCACTTCAGGGATGCTTTTTTTACACAATGAAAAAAAAAACATTTTGAATTAGGCTACAAACAAATGGTGAACTTTGTTATATTCTTTGTTAAAATTTTTTATTCGGTGAACTCATGTTGGGTGTTCGAGGCCCACACTTAAATCGTGATGGCAGAGCAAAGAATCAAGTCCAGTTATTTGTTTTCGAAATGTTTAATTGACAAAAAATGGCAGTATAAAAACCTCAGTTTTTTCGCGTGTAATATTTTTTCGCAGACAAAAAAAATGTCAACCTAGACTTTGTCAATCACATGTCACAATTGTCAATTTTTTCAGCCATTTTTTCGAAAGTTTATGAAGTGGAAACACAAAAACTTACTGCCATTTTGAGGAATGATGAAATTCAGCTGAGAACAGTGGTCAGGATACTAGTACAAGAAGTAAATTATGTTCTGAATAACAGACTTGGTTTGATGGGGCAACCTAACCTATCTGAATGAACACGAAATGGTAAAAGTAAACAAATGTAACAGTACAATTCAAACACGAAGTTCAGATATTTGCCAATCGATGCTATAGATTTGAAATCTGAAAAGAAGCCGCAAAATGATTTTTATTCAAATTCTCAAAGCAAAACAGCTCAAAACAGGACTCGAAACGGTAAACAATGATGATTTAGAGCCCAAACTTCTCTGATAATCTGGGCAATTAGTTCGAAGCTATTAGTATATAATAGCCATATTATGAAGTTGACGATGACCCTTGAATTTGTTTGTGTAATTTATCAGGTGTTTGTGCTGCGGAAGAAATTCTCAATTTAGATGTCTCTAACTTTCACGAGGTTCCATTTATCTAATAGTAGTACAGTGAGCAGACTCGTTACTGAGTTTTTTCAAAAAATGCAGTTGTTATATTTTCTTTCAAAATTTTGTTAAAATTAATTTAACTTTACACCCTGGTTTCCTTTACACTCGGGTTGACTACTTAACCACAGATTGTAAAAAATAACCGTAATAGTAGAAATCATTGAAGTTTTACTTACAAATCTCTACTTTAATATTTTCAAAGACAACATTTTGAGAATTTTAGCTTTTCGGAACCTTATATGGCGCACTAAAAAAAATCTTTTATTAAAGAAAACGACCAAGTTAAACTTTTGAAAGATTAACAAAACAAATTTAAATTGGAAGACTTTGAGTGTAGCCAACATTTTTTTTTGATAACTCGGAATGATAACTTCTGCTTTTAGAGATGCCTGCTCACTGCAATCTCTACCAACTGAAAGAGCCCTCTGTTCGTAAGTTAAACTACGCAACATATAATTACTTGTCGTGATATTTGCAGACTAGTTTGTTTGTTCACCGAATGGATGGTAATTTGGTACCAAACTCTGCAATATGGTCGCCTCCGAAGCTCTAAATGGAGTTATGATACCGATGATGCTGATGTTGAATACCGTCTATAGCACGTTGGTATATGGTATAACTATAACCGTGGTAAGTATAGACGCAAGTGCAAAAGAGCTCTTGTCTTACCATATAAGGAGGCCTTGTGTTATATTTTGATAAGATTCTTTTATGCTATCAAAAATAGCCAATATGCTTCATATGTATTTTACATTCAATGCAAAATAACCATTTGAGGCAATGCCGTTATGTTGCATTACTTTTGCAAAATGAAATCCAGAGCAAAGACTGAGAATCGTTTGGAAAAAAGTCTGAGAATAAAACTGCTCGCATCAAGGCGTATCCTTGATTGTTACAACTGTCTATCTTCTACAAGACAATACCACAACACAAACTCTAGCTCAAAGACGTTTAAAACTGGTCCATATGGTCTAATAACATACTCTGAAGCCTGAAAACTTCTTTGTAAGTTATGGGATAACTTTATTTTGAAGACAATTTGAAACCAGAAGCCAATCATTACTTTGGAACAAACTTCAACGAGACAGCTCGTATAACAGGGCGAAGCCTAATTTTTATGACTGCATTTTAGTGTCTATGGAGTAGTTTAAAATTGATGATATTTTTGAAAAAAAAAGTAAATTTATGAAACATTCATTGCAAATTTTTTTTAAAGTCATCCTCCCAAACGCTATGTAAAGTACAAAGTGATATATTTTGCATATAGCACAATATTAAATAGACACTTCTTGGCTATCTTTTAACCCTCATAATTTTACGAAAAAATGTCTGAGTGAAATATCATATAAGTTAAATTTCTGGTGCAAAAATTTTCACCTGCATTTCGCATATTGTGGGAGATGATTCTCCAGAAAAAACTCGAAATAAATTTTGAAATTTTTCATTTTTTTTGAAATTTTCACCAATAATTTAATATTTAACTACCCCCAGAAATCAAAATACAGTTGAAAATTTCAGAGCCTTGTTCTGATACTTTTTTTCTAGTAAGAGGAAGATAAAAATAGAGCGACAGAATTGATTTATGCGATTACTACTAAAAATAACTAGAAAGCTTTTTTGTTGATTGAAGTAATCTGTTTCTGTAATTCTGAGAAAAAGCGTAGATTAAACGCTTACTTTAAATTGGTTGCTTTAATTTAATTTCTCGGAAATAGTTAGTAAACCGTAGAAAAAAACTTATTAATTAACTTACATAGCCTGGTTCTACGTTAGAATTTTTTACCAATCAAAATTACACTTTTCCCACTTAGCCTTCGGCAAAATTACTGCGCCTTAAATAGTGGGATGGGTGATCATAACATGATTTGCCTATCAAAAGCAGGGCGAAAACTTGATTGCAGTGAAAAAATTGATTATAATAACAGACAATAAAACGCAATATAATTTTGTTTTTTAAGGCGTAGATGTTGAAATAACCTGGCTCAGAAATGAATTGAGGCAAGCTATTGTCCTGATTGCTCATGCATGGGCTCTGACACCAGTAGTCTTGTTTTTATTCCACATGGAATGGTTGTCAACAGATTGGAGTCACATTTGACTTCATCAGTTCGCAAAAAATTTTGTAACTTTGTTAGACCAAAACGCTTATTGTTCCGACTTTCGATACGAAAGTAACGGAATATTTGTGCTCGGGGTGGGTTTTTTTTTCTTCAGACAACTTTCGACTTTTTAACTAGCCATTTTTGACGGAATTTCATTCGAAAGCCATTGTTGTCTTGCGCTTAAATTTGAAAAGATATTTCACCTGTGATCATTTTTCGTAAAATTATGAGGGTTTAAAGGAAGTACTCTGTTATTGGAAGTACTGTTTGTTTTGGTCTGTTTGAATTGAATTTAGAAATTAGAACGAGCACAATTTGCTTAAAAAGATTGGCCTCATTCAACTTTTTTTGCTAAAATTGAGCTGATTTAGCTCCTTTTGATGAAAACACGGCTCCTTCAGTATTTTTCTTTAAAAATTGGGCTCATTTGAGGCCTAATTCAGAAATTGGTTTGCGGGATGATTATTTGTGGCTGAATGGTTTTTTCTCCAGGCAATTTTCTACTTATTAACTTGGATTTTTTGGCAAGTTTTTAAAAACTATCTGAAAAGTATTGATGTCTGGAACTCACATTTAAAAGTTATTTCACCTCTGATTTTTGTCGCGAAATTGTGGAGGTTTTAAAATTGCCATTTTGTTTAATTTTGTACAACTAACGCGCAATATATTTTGTTCTCGTAAAATCGGAAATAAACTGGCTCAGATATTTTTCTAAATTGAATTGAGGCAAGTTTTTGTCCTGATTGCTACAATATTATCTTTTGTCAAAGCAACATTAATTTTTCATTTAACTTTGAAGTGATTGAACTGTCAGAGCTTTCAGGGTTTGGCCCTGACACCAATAATAATTTTTCCTAGTTTCACGGCGAACATTTTCAACATTGGATTCACATTCGACTTGTTCAAAACAAAGAAATTTCATGTTATTTTTCTTAGACCAAAATGCTTCGGAATCAGCTACGACAAAACCTGCGTGGCAAACTTTTGGCTATGTTCTACAACAGAGATCAATTATGAATCATTTAATTTCAATCAAAACAATCAGAATGCGCAAAGTAACTTTTAAAATTGAATCGGCAAATCGTTACAATTTGATTCACGAGATCTTTGTATTTTCTGCTGATTGATTAAAACTAGCAGTCTGTTGATCCGACCGACGAAAAAAGAAGCAGGAAAACAATATCAGAAAAAATGCATATATGAAGAAACTATTTATATCTAAAGAGATCAACCAAGAAGAGGGTATAATGAGATAAGAGATAATGACTATACACATAGTCACTTCAGTCCCCTGTTAGAGCACTATTTTTTTCATTTTGATAGGTTTTTTATCGCTGTTTCATTGCTGAAAATAAGCCAAATTAGCAATATTTTTCGATAAAATTTGCTATTGTGGCAATGGACATCGATAATTCATGGATGGCGATCACAGTTTTTTTTTCACTTTTTTATCGCTAATTTTCAATGTGAGCTCAACCCGGTTGTCTTCATGTGTATAGACCTGTATGCTACCTCTGTGTTATCAATACTTAAGAAACTAAAGCTAAAGAGCTTATCAGCTATAACTCTCATTTGAAAGCTACTAGAAAGAGTTAAAATTTCGTAAGTTTTAGCGATGATTTTCTACGGAATCATTACTGAAATAGCTCTGAAAAATCTGAAGCATACACGAATCAGCGCTGGAAAATAGCGATCACTATAATACTACAGAAAAAGCGATAATTAACGGTGGGACTTCAACCCGGGCAAATAAATTTCTCAATAGATATACTTTTGCTTTTTTTTTACATACATACATCAACATAAAACTGTGTGAAATGTATATGAAGAAATTCACCTGTTTCAAAACAACGCTGAATCAATTTTTTTTGAACAAGTTGCAATTCCACAGCTGATAGGTAATACGATGTGGTTTTTCTTTGCAAACAAATGTTCAGGGTCCAGTTATTAGCCTAGTTTGAAATTAGTTGCCTCTTTCAATATCATTTTAATTGTTGCACGCATTGTCCTCTCAGTTTTTTGGAAATTTTGACATGTTGTAGATTTTGTGCAGAAGCTGCAGATTGCATGTTTCAATTGAAATCAGATTGCAGGAAAGATCTGAATGAAGCCTCGCTGGGGAAACTATTTCGATAATCATATGAAGGTGCAAGAGGATTTTCAAAATCAAGTTTTACTTTATTTTTCAGCAAATTTTGACAAAAAATTCAAACAAAAATAACTTGAGACTCTTGAAAACACTGCAAGAATATTGAACGCTTAACCCTGGTACAGAAAAGTTTTCATTTTTTTTTATTTTGATGAACTTCATCGGATTTCTAGGTTGTTTATACTAGCAACAAAATGTTTAAAGCATATTGTTTTCTCGCAACATTCAAATTAACGAAAAGAAATGACCAAATGGTTGCAGAAGAAACACTTTGAAATTGTTTCTTGGTTTTTTGGGACAAAAACTTTTTTTAAATTGTTCGTTTTATTGAAAAATTTATTAGCTGGATTGTAGGTTTTTAAATTTTTATTTGAATGATTTAAAAAGATATTAAGAACCAGTGATCTTGTTCTGGAAAAAGACTTACAATTTTTGTAAGACACTTTTCAAGATACTTTTCCCAAAGTTTTGGAGCCATAAAAGTTATATAATCTCTTACTTGCTATAAAGACTTTTCACTAATGTTTTCTCTACCGAAGTAAAAAAATTCAAGAAAAATTAATCATAAAAATGCTTTGACTTCGGGTTAGCTGCAAACTGACAATTTTTAACTCTGACGCGCAATCTTTTTATAGACATATCATAAAGACATAAAATAAATCAAATAAGTTGCCCAACGGTCTTTGCTGGCCGCTTTGTGAGAACCTTTGATGATTGAAAGTCAGCTTTAGTCTTGAAAAACATGGAGACGGGTTCTTAAACATCTTTTCGAAAAATGTTTGAAAAAAAAAACAATTTTTCCAGAATCAATTAAATAATCGGGTTGCAAAATTAGCGGTTGAAGCATTTAACTGCAACTAGTTAAACATGTGAGAAACGACTCCTGGTCAACTATGAATCCAAATTTTTGTCCCTGTACCGGCTGCACTTCTGCTGAGTTTAGCGAAACTGAAAAACTTTATAGACTAGGCTAGTTTCTGGCAGTAAAAACTTGTTTTGATGAACAGTTATTTGTTTGGACTAATTGCTTTAAAGAAAATGTACAGTAAAAAATTCTTCTAGGTAGTGCGCGGGTGCAGGTTAAAATTACTCGCAGCATTCAAACAATTTACGCTCAAATCTGGAAATGGTTGAGGGAATTGAGACTTTTATCGTTTAAATTTTTCTCCACGTGTAATTATTCAGCATTAAAGCTTCCTACAGTTGTTATTAAAAAGGAAAGCTGCAAGGCCAAGTTAGCTCAAACGATCCGGGCACTATTTTTGAGAGTCCGCCATTTACTGTTTAAGCACGTGATCAGTCTGAAAAGGAGTTTTAACAAGAGCCCAAAACTGAAACTCACGTAGAACAATGAATGACCCGAAACTTCCATTGCGCGGAATTTGATCATTTCAATTGTTCACAACAAGTATATATAAACATGTCTCATTACCAATCCTGTTAAAATATATTAGCTGGATTGTAGGTTTTTATATTTTTATTTGAATGATTTAAAAAGATATTAAGAACCAGTGATCTTGTTCTGGAAAAAGACTTACAAATTTTGTAAGACACTTTTCAAGATACTTTGCCCAAAGTTTTGGAGCCATAAAAGTTATATAATCTCTTAGTTGCTATAAAGACTTTTCACTAATGTTTTCTCTACCGAAGTAAAAAATTCAAGAAAAATTAATAATAAAAATGCTTTGACTTCGGGTTAGCTGCAAACTGACAATTTTTAACTCTGACGCGCAATCTTTTTATAGACATATCATAAAGACATAAAATAAATCAAATAAGTTGCCCAACGGTCTTTGCTGGCCACTTTGTGAGAACCTTTGATGATTGAAAGTCAGCTTTAGTCTTGAAAAACATGGAGAAGGGTTCTTAAACATGTTTTCGAAAAATGTTTGAAAAAAAAAACAATTTTTCCAGAATCAATTAAATAATCGGGTTGCAAAATTAGCGGTTGAAGCATTTAACTGCAACTAGTTAAACATGTGAGAAACGACTCCAGGTCAAGTATGAATCCAAATTTTTGTCCCTGTATCGGCTGCACTTCTGCTGAGTTTAGCGAAACTGAAAAATTTTATAGACTAGGCTAGTTTCTGGCAGTAAAAACTTGTTTTGATGAACAGTTGTTTGTTTGGACTAATTGCTTTAAAGAAACTGTACAGTAAAAAATTCTTCTAGGTAGTGCGCGGGTGCAGGTTAAAATTACTCGCAGCATCCAAACAATTTACGCTCAGATCTGGAAATGGTTGAGGGAGTTGAGACTTTTATCGTTTAAGTTTTTCTCCACGTGTAATTATTCAGCATTAAAGCTTCCTACAGTTGTTATTAAAAAGGAAAGCTGCAAGGCCAAGTTAGCTCAAACGATCCGGGCACTATTTTTGAGAGTCCGCCATTTACTGTTTAAGCACGTGATCAGTCTGAAAAGGAGTTTTAACAAGAGCCCAAAACTGAAACTCACGTAGAACAATGAATGACCCGAAACTTCCATTGCGCGGAATTTGATCATTTCAATTGTTCACAACAAGTATATATAAACATGTCTCATTACCAATCCAGTTAAAATATATTAGCTGGATTGTAGGTTTTTATATTTTTATTTGAATGGTTTAAAAAGATATTAAGAACCAGTGATCTTGTTCTGGAAAAAGACTTACAATTTTTGTAAGACACTTTTCAAGATACTTTGCCCAAAGTTTTGGAGCCATAAAAGTTATATAATCTCTTAGTTGCTATAAAGACTTTTCACTAATGTTTTCTCTACCGAAGTAAAAAATTCAAGAAAAATAATAATAAAAATGCTTTGACTTCGGGTTAGCTGCAAACTGACAATTTTTAACTCTGACGCGCAATCTTTTTATAGACATATCATAAAGACATAAAATAAATCAAATAAGTTGCCCAACGGTCTTTGCTGGCCACTTTGTGAGAACCTTTGATGATTGAAAGTCAACTTTAGTCTTGAAAAACATGGAGAAGGGTTCTTAAACATCTTTTCGAAAAATGTTTGAAAAAAAAACAATTTTTCCAGAATCAATTAAATAATCGGGTTGCAAAATTAGCGGTTGAAGCATTTAACTGCAACTAGTTAAACATGTGAGAAACGACTCCAGGTCAAGTATGAATCCAAATTATTGTCCCTGTATCGGCTGCACTTCTGCTGAGTTTAGCGAAACTGAAAAATTTTATAGACTAGGCTAGTTTCTGGCAGTAAAAACTTGTTTTGATGAACAGTTGTTTGTTTGGACTAATTGCTTTAAAGAAACTGTACAGTAAAAAATTCTTCTAGGTAGTGCGCGGGTGCAGGTTAAAATTACTCGCAGCATCCAAACAATTTACGCTCAGATCTGGAAATGGTTGAGGGAGTTGAGACTTTTATCGTTTAAGTTTTTCTCCACGTGTAATTATTCAGCATTAAAGCTTCCTACAGTTGTTATTAAAAAGGAAAGCTGCAAGGCCAAGTTAGCTCAAACGATCCGGGCACTATTTTTGAGAGTCCGCCATTTACTGTTTAAGCACGTAATCAGTCTGAAAAGGAGTTTTAACAAGAGCCCAAAACTGAAACTCACGTAGAACAATGAATGACCCGAAACTTCCATTGCGCGGAATTTGATCATTTCAATTGTTCACAACAAGTATATATAAACATGTCTCATTACCAATCCAGTTAAAATATATTAGCTGGATTGTAGGTTTTTATATTTTTATTTGAATGATTTAAAAAGATATTAAGAACCAGTGATCTTGTTCTGGAAAAAGACTTACAATTTTTGTAAGACACTTTTCAAGATACTTTGCCCAAAGTTTTGGAGCCATAAAAGTTATATAATCTCTTAGTTGCTATAAAGACTTTTCACTAATGTTTTCTCTACCGAAGTAAAAAATTCAAGAAAAATTAATAATAAAAATGCTTTGACTTCGGGTTAGCTGCAAACTGACAATTTTTAACTCTGACGCGCAATCTTTTTATAGACATATCATAAAGACATAAAATAAATCAAATAAGTTGCCCAACGGTCTTTGCTGGCCACTTTGTGAGAACCTTTGATGATTGAAAGTCAGCTTTAGTCTTGAAAAACATGGAGACGGGTTCTTAAACATCTTTTCGAAAAATGTTTGAAAAAAAAAACAATTTTTCCAGAATCAATTAAATAATCGGGTTGCAAAATTAGCGGTTGAAGCATTTAATTGCAACTAGTTAAACATGTGAGAAACGACTCCAGGTCAACTATGAATCCAAATTTTTGTCCCTGTATCGGCTGCACTTCTGCTGAGTTTAGCGAAACTGAAAAATTTTATAGACTAGGCTAGTTTCTGGCAGTAAAAACTTGTTTTGATGAACAGTTGTTTGTTTGGACTAATTGCTTTAAAGAAAATGTACAGTAAAAAATTCTTCTAGGTAGTGCGCGGGTGCAGGTTAAAATTACTCGCAGCATCCAAACAATTTACGCTCAGATCTGGAAATGGTTGAGGGAGTTGAGACTTTTATCGTTTAAGTTTTTCTCCACGTGTAATTATTCAGCATTAAAGCTTCCTACAGTTGTTATTAAAAAGGAAAGCTGCAAGGCCAAGTTAACTCAAACGATCCGGGCACTATTTTTGAGAGTCCGCCATTTACTGTTTAAGCACGTGATCAGTCTGAAAAGGAGTTTTAACAAGAGCCCAAAACTGAAACTCACGTAGAACAATGAATGACCCGAAACTTCCATTGCGCGGAATTTGATCATTTCAATTGTTCACAACAAGTATATATAAACATGTCTCATTACCAAAAAAATGCTTTTTTTTCTAATTGCAAAAAAAAACTCACAGAAGCTTAGCCGAGGATTTTAGATGGATAATCATATGAGGATGCGAAAGGAATTTAAAAGCAATTTAATTTTTTCTCTGTGCAAAAATTCTTCAAGTTGCAGAATAAGTTGTAGATGAAATGAAAAATTAGCTTGAGATAAGCTCTTACTTGCTATAAGACCTTTTACTAATGTTATCTCCACTGTGGGCAAACATTAAAAAAAATAAAAACCTGGTTTGGTTTTGCTGTATCAGCAGACTGACAATTGTTAATTTTGACGCGCGATGTTTTATAGACATCGAAAAGACATAAAATTTTTCCAGTTAATTGCCGAACGGCCAGCTATACAAAATTCGTTGTTCGTCGGTATGCTAAGCTACCCTAATTAAATATTCAAAAAGTCTGCTCGTATAAGGACAAAATTCTGAATGTTATAACTGCATTTTATTTTTTAAAGGAGTAGTTTAAATTCAAACAATTTATCATTTATTCAAAACAAAAAAATCAAAAGTATTTCGAAAACCGTCCCCCCACATGCTTTGTAAAGTACAAAATGTTATATTTTATATATAACAGCAGAAATTTATATAGACCAAAAAGCAAGCCTCAACCCAATTTGCGTTAATTTTTACGAGGGATTAAATCTCAGCTTTTTTTTTGAAAACCCCCCATTTTTTTGAAAACCATCCCCAACACGCTATGTAAAGTACAAAATGATGTAATTTGCATTGGAAAAAAATAAATAGACCAAAAAGCAAGCCTCAACCCAATTTGCGTTAATTTCTACGAAGGATTAAATCTGAGCTTTTTTTTGAAAACCCCCATTTTTTTGAAAACCATTCCCAAAACGCTATGTAAAGTACAAAGTGATATAATTTGCATTGGAAAAAAAATAAATAGACCCAAGGGCAAGCCTCAACCCAAAAAGGAACGATTTCTACGATTAAATCTGCGCGTTAATTGCACGAAATCTATCGCAAGTTAATTGTCCCAAATAGGCCAAATTGGCAATCTTTAAACCCTAATAGCTGTGCAAAAAATATCATAGGTAAAATATCTGCTTAATTTTGAGCACAAGCCAACAATAACTTTCGAATGATCATTTAAAATTCTCTCAAAAATTGCTGGTTAAAAATTCGCAATTTGTCTAGAGAGAAATAAACCGCCACGAGAACAAAAAACTGTCATTTAATTTGAAACTAGTCTGATTAAAATCAAATTTTAGATATCATGTCTTTGCTGGCCGCGGTGCTAGATGCTTTGAAGAATAAAAATCAGTTTTAGTTTAGATATCATGTCTTTGCTGGCCGCGCTGCTAGATGCTTTGAAGAATGAAAATCAGTTTTAGTTATGAACATCATGGAACCGGGTTGTTGAAAAACACTTCAAAAAAATGTTTCGAAAAAAAAACAATTCTTCGAGAAACCATTTAAAGAGTGATTGTCAGTCCAAAAAAGCACTTAACTGCAACCAGTTAAACATGTGAGAAACTACTCCCGACCAACTATGAACCCAACTTTTGCCCATTAAACGATTGCACTTCTGCTGAACTTAGCGGGAGCTGAACAGCTTCTCGATTACCCTGGACTTGGGCAGTAAAAAAACTTATATGCGTGAACAGTGTTTGTTTGTTCAAATTGCCTTTTTATGGACAATTTACAGCAAAACTTTTCTCTTGATATTGCTCAAGCGCAATCTGAAATCGCTCGCAACATCAACTAATCAGTCATTTTAGGCACCGTTCTGCAAATTGTTTGAAGAACCTGAGACTGTCTATTGTATACCTTACTAACTTTGCTCTACACAGTGTTAGTGTTCTAACATTAAATCTTCTAGCATTAAATCTTCCTGTTTTTTTTCTATTATATGTACCAGCAAAAACTGATGTTTTCTTTTGGGATGTTGAATGCCTGAAAGTTCAATAACCTTTGGGTTCTTGGCAATGGCAAAAATATCATTTTGTCGAGAATTAATTAAGAAGACTGTTTGTTTCAAAATGGCTGTTGCTATTTTTGTTGCTGTTTTTGTTGTTTTTGTTGTTGCCAGGTGGCATCTAAGACTTTTCTCTGCTTTGAGGCTAAAATATTTCTTATCCGTACGGATATTGTAGTAAAAACATCCATTACTGTTAATACCAGTTACGTGCAAGAATCACCAGTTGGAACTTACAGCTAGTTTAGATAGCTTACATTGTTAAAGCATATAGAAGTCTGATGATTAAATAAGTATCTATTTCTACGTAACGACATATCTGCTAGTTCCCATGAGGCACTGTCTCTCAAATGATTCGAGGTCAGTGTCAGCCAGACTTACACAAAGAGAGTTGAATTGAAGTTGTTATCTTTTCTTGTCTCATTCTCAACTAGCATAGAATATTCCAATCCAACATAGTTTATATGTCACATAACGGATGAGGGTATAACAACATTGATGATAAGCTGTTAATGATCTATATTAAGATCTATGCTTTTGAACAATGCTATAAACATTCTATGCAGTATCGATTCACTGTGGTGCCTCAAGCTGGTTTTTGAAGGCGCTTCGACGTCGTTTGAAAACCAATTTTAAAAATTTGTTGAAAATGAAACTAAATGAAATTTGCTGAAAATTTTACAATTTTTATTTAAACTCCCAACAACGCCAAACCTCAAAAAACAAAACAGATCATTTGCTTCTATAGCATCATTTTTGCAACGTAGCTTGCCTCATTTCGAACTGGAATAATTCGGTGTGATCAATTACCTAATTACGCTTTCAGAGAAAAATCGGGTTAAAGCGCGCTCCACATTTTGCTGTAAGGTAATTCAAAAACTTTTGGCAAAATTGTCGCAAAAACTCAAGTGATTAAGTCAAGTGTTATAAACACGATTGTCAAAAATTGTTTTTCGGAGAGTTGGAATTTGTTTTAAGCGAAGAAAAAGCAAATCGGCACAACAATCCCAATTAAAAGACTTTGGCATTGGTGTTTTCCTTTAACTAGGTGTCATTTTAATTTTTTTCCCCAGTATTTGTGTTACAAAACTTTCCTAATCGATAAAACAGCAGCAGTTGCACATAAAGTAACCTAATTTTTTAGGAAAAAAAACAAAAAAATACTGAGCGAATTAAGTCTACAGTCGTGCAGTCGTGAAAGTTACTGCTTTGTTTTTAGGGGGAAACGATAGAAAAATAAAAACACCTCTTGATTTTATCCCAACACAAACAGTATAAAGAAAAATAATTTCGTTCTGAATTTTGAAAAATAAGGGGAATATTCATGCTTGTGTTGGTTTTTACATTCAGCCTATTTTCGTACTTGACATCAAAAAAATAATTTCGAACTAAATGTCATAAATTTTTTTTTTACCATTTAAAAATTATTGTTGCCTGGAGCTCAAAAATTGAAAAAAAAATTCAACTGTGATCATTTTTTCCAAGTTATGATGGTTTGAAAATTACTAGTTTGACAAATTTGGTAGAATTAACGCGCGATATATTTCTGCTATTAT
>NC_087068.1:18827197-18975579 GCF_963678635.1 Symsagittifera roscoffensis | reverse complement strand
GAAGAGCTCACTCGTCACAAGAATCTTCCCAGCATATTGAAGTAGCATCCTTCGTTCATAAAAACGCTCTCATGGTTTAGTCGACAGCTTTGCGAGGGTTTTATGATTTGAGTGTAAATAAAAGGGCAAAGCACGAACTTCGCACCACTTGCGATACATCACAGACTGTTTAAAAAAAACTTAAGAAGTCGAATAAAAATGAAAAACGTTGAAAAAAACATGCAGTTGTCAAGAAAAGTCAAAAGTTTCTACGGAACGGTCAAACGTTCAAAAATTTCTTTTTCGGCCATCCGTATTTCTTTTTTGCAAGAAGCAGGTCTTTGCTAAGTAAGAAGAAAAAAATTAATAAACTGAGTTTCTTGATTGACACTTAATCTGAGAATGGGCAGGACAGTTTTTGAGAAAAATCAAAGTTTCCAAAAACAAACCATACAACTTCGATTTTTTTGAAAATCATTTTTTTCTAATCAAATTGGGCGCAGCCGATCAAAATTTTATGTTTTCATAAACCTTGTTTTTAATTTAAACCTTGATATCAGATTTGACAGAATAGTTCTCGAGAAAAGTCAAAAAGTTATTTAAAAACAGTTAACAAATCAAAAATTAGATTTTTCAGATAACCAAACTTTTCTGGGTAGGCGCTTATGCAGAAGAGATTCACGCAACTTCTTTTTTTGAATGAACTCAAAAACTTAGATTTGGCAGGGTAGTTTTTGAGAAAATTCAAATAGTATTCAAAGAACTGTCAAAAAAATCAAAACATGAATTATGATTTTTCCGAAGGCCAAAAGTATTTGTGGGAAAACTTTGGGCCTAGTTGCTAAGCAAAGAGGTTCTCCACAACCCGTTATTTTGATTAATCCCAAAATCTCAGATTCGGGAGAGTAGTTCTTAGTTCTCGGAAAATTCAAAAATTTTCAAAAGACTATCAAAAATCAAAATTTTGAATTTTCCGAGAGTTGTGTAAAAATTTCGACGTTGCCGTTTTTGCAAAAATTATTCATGCAACCAACCTGCAATTTCAAATGAACCCAAAAATTTTGGGTGTAGTAGCAAACGCAAAAAATTCTTACAACCATTTCTTTGATTTGAGCCCAAAACCTCAGATATGGGGTCGTACTTTTTGAGAAAACTCAAATAAAAAACTGACATTTCCGAGGGCGATAACATTTTGTGTAAAAAAATTTAGGAGTGGCTGCTAAAGCAGGGGAAATTCTTACAATTTTCCTCTCTATTGAACAAACAATCTCAAATTGAGGATATCATTTTGCAGCAAAATAAAAATCCGTGCTGCAGTTACCTACGACAAAAAAACTAGAGCAGAGAAACGAAAGTCCGAACATTCAATTTTTAAAGGAATTTTTTTAAACATTACACATACCGAAAAAACAAAGCCCTACGAAGAAACCAAGCCCCAAACCATAGGGTGCAAAGGCAATTGATTTACCTCGAGGACAAGTGGGAAAGAACCCGCATGTTGTTAAGGTTCAATAATAAAGCTAGTTCTTTTATTTATAAGAAAACTTGTTTATGGGAAAAATAGTCTAGTTCCCAATTACGAGACACTTGATGCCAAAAATCTAAATATAGCATCGAATGACTCCTCGTTTTAATAATCTACAGAAAAAAAAATTTCTAATATTTTCTTGTTTATAAAACAGGTACCGCTCTGGATTCCTCGTCCTCGGTTTGCTAAGGATTCCTCGTCCTGAATTTTTGCAATTTCTAAATTGTGTTTTGCACAATGTCGCAATTCCAATATAACATTTTCTTCTACTTTCAACTCTTTACATAGCTACACCAAGTTTTTTCACAAGCTTGTACGACAGATCATCATTGTCTCCTAATCACCATAATATTTTCAAAATATGGCTTTAAAGACCAACGCTGTCGGCCTCTCACGAAGTTTTCTATGATGACCAATTCAGAAAACTATTTTGATCTGAATTTGAACAACAGCTGATTTACCCTTAAATAAGTTTGCTGTTTGGCGTTTAGGTTTTCATAACTAGTTTGTATATTCCAATTTTATAGTATCAAAAACCATTGTTTTTCTCTTTTTCGTAATATTTCAAGTCTTATTTGTATGCTACCCGCACTCAGTAAAAAGAAAACGTAATCGATTGTTTTACAATTATAATTGTATTTTTATTACAATTAATTATAAGCGCCAAATTTAGATGTTTAAACAAATTTTAATCCATTATAATGATAACATTTTTCGTGACATTATAATAAATTATTAACAATTATAATTGGCTATAATTTTTCGAAAATTATCTTATAATCTCGTACAATCTATTTTAATTTCTTGAAATTTCTTATAATTTTTTATTATTTATCATAATAGTTTATAATCATTTTTGTGTCAAAAATCTTTATAAGTGAGATGTCAACTTATCTTTTTGGATCATTGAAAACAAAGTTTTACCACGAAACAAAAATTTCATAGAGATCCCTTCAGATTTGTTGAAAGAATCCTGGGGTAGGTGAATTACAACTCTTATATACAAATATGATACTAAGACAGGATGCTGATGTTTTGGTGGTCAAAAAAATTTGAAATATGCATCATGAAACAACTACAATCAAGAAGACAAGAAACAAAAAACGTTATAAATTTGAATGAGTTTGAAAGCCATTTTTCGCATAAACCAACGTCTGTGAAACGCATAAACCAACGTCTATGAAAAGCATAAAACATAAGCAATTCGGGGGAAGTCGAAGACCAAATGGGCAAACAAAGGGATTATAAAAAATTATAATCGAGAATAATCGATTATAATGTTTTTTTTCCTGCAAAACGAATAAATTAGAAATTTGGATAAAAACAGTCGTTTATACACGTCTATAATTTATTATCATTGATTATATTGATTTCAAAAATAGAGATTATAATCGATTATTAATTGATTAAAATCAATTTTTCTCAATTTTTTTCAAGATTGGTACTAAAATCATATTATAATCGATTATTAACGCTTGAAAGTTGATATGGGCAGTTGAACCATTTTGAGTACAAAAGCTGAGGAGCTAAACCAGTCATTGGACCAAAAAAGTTATTATGACAAGTTTTATGACGCCAACCTGAGACTGTCAAGTGAAGTCATCGTCAAATCAAAGTCGAACCGTGAGAAAAGCAGTTTGAAAGAGAGTCAAGCAGGGTCGAATCATGAGTCATACAGTTTCGAGTTAGGGGTCAAACTTGGTCGAGTCATGAGTCGAGCCAGGTCAAATCTTAGGTAGAAAAGAGTTGAATATTCTTTATAGTAACAGTTTGTTTTTATTTGAAATTTGAGAAAAACGTCCACAGAATCAAATGCCTCCCGCTGCTGAGTTGAGCAAATCGACCCTCAAACTCGAAGCGTTGGTACTAATTAAAAATTTCAGTGGGGTTCATGTGTGAAATAGAAATGTAAATAACCCCACAATGAGAAAGAAATTTTTGCAAAAATTTGTCCCAAATGTTGTAGTCTCAAGGTTGAAAAACAACAACAAAAAACGACAAAAATCAAACCCGGATGTTGAATGACCAACAAGATCAAAACTGGACACCACTAGATCAGTTCGGTCAAATCAGGAATCGGGTATAAGTTCTGAATGAGTCCTCGTGGTAGTTGTCGTGAAATTGGACAAAGCAGATTCCAAGGTATGACGTTGTGATTGCCTTTGTAGGCAAAATTGCATTGACTACATTACGATCCATTCAGCTCCGATCCTAGTCTCTTGTTTTTTTTTGACGGTGTAATTGCAACCCAGATATTCAGCAAATGCATCGGTTTAGGTGGAGAAGATTGAAAAAGCGAGTGTTCGGAGAAAAAATCCAGAAGCCGATATATATCAAAGTTAGATTTATGTTTCACGACAAAACACATCGAGAAAAAACGTGATCACTTGACGCAGAAGTTGAAACTTTAATGCTGGTGTTTTACGTCGAAGAAGATCTCTTTTTGGAGCACGGTGAAGCAGCACAGCTGTAGAGAAAATGTTAAACTGGAACAGGGTAAAGCAGCACATCCTGGGAGAATTATTAAATTACAATTGCGGGCTGAGCTGAGGCCTGGACTGTGAGAACGGCAAAATAAATGCACTAAGGAGACCTCTCAATGACGACCCACAGCTGGAAGACGCCCTACAGGCTACTTCCTTCCCCACAAATCTTACCTCAAAGATGGTTTTTTTGAGAAAAGCCTGAAACTGTACCATTCTACTATGAGTACTTTGTCTTTTCAAATAAACAAAACAAAAACTGAAACAATTAGCAGAAAGGACGACAACTGAAAAGTTTTGTTCGTGGACTATCAGAGACGTTGACTGTTTGGCAATTTGGAGGACGAGACAAACTAATATGCGGGCAAACCTGTAGCATTCCAATTGACTGACGCGTCGAGTTTCCGTCATAACTTTCAGTCAGTTACACTATTTCCACAAACAGCAGCTGTAGTTGTAAGACCGCATGATTATCCATGAACTACCGTTTTTTAAAAGAAGTTTTGTGTATATATTGACCAACAAATTGAAAAAAAATTAACTGATTTGATTTCTGAAGCTTACTTATTTTATTGCCTGTAAGTTTTGTTTGTTTGCAATTGTTAATTTGAGCAAGCAGAAAACTTGATGCAAAATTTTTTGGACTTGAGAATGAATCGACGGCATTTAGCATATTTGCCGAAAAAAGTACACTAGTTTTTGAAGAATGTAGTTTCGATAAACCTATAATTTTATTGACTACATAACTTGCTATTAGATAAATCTTGAGTGCGGAGTTGTAGTGCTGATTTAAATTATCCGGACAAAACGAACAAAACTTGAATTTTCAAACAAATTTCTCTCAAATTTGGGTTAGATTAGACAAAAAAGTGAGGAGAACAAAAGTTGCTTAGAATTTCATCAAAATTATTATGGTGCAATTTTTTCTCCAAAATTCTCAACAAAAATTTTACCCCAAAAATGGGTCATTTTGACTTTTTTTCAATTAATCAAAATTTACGCTGAAACTCGTTTGTTAATTGATGAGAAATAAATATCACAAGAAGCTTCTTACACAGCCCAACAAAGTCCTACAACGGTTAAATCTTCAACAATTTGACTAAATTGTTTAAAATTTGTTTTTAAGCAAAGATTTTGGATTTTATATAGTAATAATCAACTTTCTTGACTATCCAGCAAAAATTTTTGCTCTGATTACGGGTTTAACTTCTCTAAAATTTTAATGGGCTGTGTAAGAGGCTTCTTGTGATATACATTTCCCATCAATTAACAAAGTAGTTTCAGCGTAATTCTTGATTAATTGAAAAAAAAATCAGAATGACCCATTTTTGGGGTAAACATTTACTTGAGAATTTCGGAGAAAAAATTGCAGTAAAATAATTCTGATGAAACTCTGAGCAACTTTTGTTCTCTTCACTTTTTGTCTAATCTTAGCCAAATTTGAGAAAATCGTGTTTCAAGTTCAAGTTTTGTTTATTTTGTCCTGATAATTTTAACCAGCACTGTATAGTGCAGAGGATTATCAACAATCCACCGAAAGAAACACGGTCATTCGAAGCCCTCTTGATAGTATTTTTTTCGTTTAACTTCAAATCGCAAATAAATGAATTTAAATTTTTTTCCAGATAATTTTTCGAACCGGTGATTTAGTGATAACTTTTTCTGTCCATGAAAATTGGCATAAATCTCCAAAAAGTTTATAAAATTTAAAGGCCTCAAATGTTCGTTAACATCTCGCAAATGTAATAACTTAAATTAAAACATGTCTATTTTTCAAATTAAAAGTTATCCGAACAATTTTCGCCTTAATTATTGAAACGCGTAATTTGCCTTTTTTTTAGTAAATGAACTTGCAATGAAATTGAAAAGAAATCAAAATTCAACACGCTTTCAGTTGAATTCTGTTGGAGTGAAAAACTATTTCATAGAAAATTGAATTAAAAGATGCTCTAAAATTACACATACCAATTTAGATAGATCAAAAACAGTACTCGCTTTCCGCTTGAAGCTTCGACCTCAACTTTTTTGAATTAAACAGACACGGCTATTCAGTTTATAAGATGACAATTGTTTTTAATGTCCATATATAAATCTGGAAATTTATCGATGACTCAAAGTATGGCATTTATGTGAGATTTAAATAGTAATGTGAAATACGCAAAATAAAAATGGCAATTTTAAATTTAAACAATCGCTCTGCTCTGTGAATCAAGTCAACAATTCAGCAATGACACCAAATCATAGCTTAGACGTGACATTTAATAACTCTAAAGTCGTCTTTCTTCGGTATTTAGCGCCAGCTACAAAAGATATTCGTTAAAAATTTCAGTTTTGTTCGCTTTTTTCAGCAGTATCGCTCCTGTGGCAGACTGTTCGGCAGGAATATTTTGCCCCCCTGGCCCGGCTGGTAGGGGGCGGTTGTAACATACATATTCTGGGGCATATTTGCCTGCTGGTGTGGAAAAGAGGAATTCGGCATGACCATCCCCCCATTTGCGGGAGGGGCGGGGGAGGCTGGGTAGCTGGAAGCGTCATGTGGCGACATCATTCCGCCGTCATTCGGATGCTGCTGTTGTTGTTGCAGTTGCTGCGGCTGCCCGAATGCACCTCCCCCAGTGTAGCTGGGTCTTTTGAGGAGGGGGGAGTAACCTCTCTGAGCTTGTTGTTGTTGCTGCTGTTGTTGCTGCATTTGTTGATGTTGAAATGAATTGTGCAACGGATGAGCACTAAACTGTGGAAGCACTGAAAAAGAGAAACTTTTAAATAGGAACAATTGCTAAATAAGAAACGCACCGTTTCAAAATAACTCTACATGAAACAAAGATTATTAGCTTAAGATTTTTTTGAAAAATTAATCCCCAAAAAAGCGGGAAAAAATATTGCAATAGATGGATTTTTTTGGAAACAAAAGATGGATTTTTTTTGGTTGATATCTCAATCCGTCGCCCAAATCCGGAAATAACTGTATTAAATTCTCATTTTATCATTTTAGCATGGTCACACCCAGGGGCGGATCTAGGATTTTCTCGAGGGGGTGGATTTTCAAAAAAAAATTTGAAAAATTTGTCGACCTTTTTTTCTAGGTCGACCAAATTGATTTTTCGAGCTCAGCCAAAGCACTAAAAAGACCGGTCGGCAGAGTGTCGAATATCCATATAAGTCTTTTAGTGTTTTAGGAGCGATTTGAAGATCAATTTGGCCGATTATCAATTTGGCAGAAAAAAAGGTCAAGTCCCCAGACACTATCCAGCGTATCTAACCATCTGAATAGTATTATATATTATATATATAGGAGAGACTATAGTGGCAGTTTCGGTTGCATGGACTTACATCTGGACATGGCAGCATTGTATTCTGCATTGTGGTCGTTGTGATTGACATTGAACACGAACTTTGACCCGTCCACAGCCCCGGGGGGTGCGGCCATCAACACACTCTTCAGGGGCTGCTGCTCCCCCAGTCCCCCTCCTGCACTCCTCAGATTCTCCCCCATCATCTCACTCTTGAATCAAAACGAAGAATTAGAATTGTTTTTCAGACGCAATTGCCACAAGTTCCAAGTTCCATTCGAAAATAGATATATTAATAGCAGTTCTGTTAATTCTATTTACAAAATGTCATCAGAGCTCGCGAAAGAATGAAACCTAAATGTATCAAAACATACACCGTCAGAAATTTTAAAAATTCAGACACTGTGAAAAAAGCTATTCTAGAAGCTCTAAACTATTTTCGCAAGGCTTAGCATCAAACTTTTTCTAGTTTTTCACCAGTTCGGACAAAGTAGTCAAAAAAGTTTCAGAGACAATTTCCAGCAAAAAACTCTCATGTAACATTGAATGAGTTTTCAAACTTTCTGATCATTATGTAAAACATCAAAATTTTCAAAAAATGGAGAGCAGTACTAGAAAGCGGGAAAATGGTACCTTTTCTGTCTCCTCGGTGGAGCTGCTCCTGGAAGCACCTTTGCGACGGAGGATGAGGGAATCGCAGAAGAAGAAGAAGAACTCGAACAGGGTCATGGCCGATGCCCCGATGAACAGACCCATCAGACCTCCTATATCGCCTACAGTCGCGAACAGAAAATATGCCAAAACTAATCGGATTTCTGTAAATTTGCGCCTTTTGCGTTTTTTGAATTTCAATTTTGCAAAGTAGGAAAACTTACTTCTCCAAAATCAAATCAAATTTTACACTATAAGCATCAACAATTACATCAATTTGACAGTGAATGGGCGCAGACGAGAAACAATACACTGGACAAAAGTATTCGATTGTGCCCCTAAAAGCAGAAAATTTCCTACAACACAAATTGCAAAAAAAATATAAAATAATTGAAATTTAATTTTTTTGAAACAAAATTTGCGAACTCTGGTGGTCGATGAAAACGTAAGCTTATTGACGCGCACGATCACAATATATTTCGAATTCATTAAAATGGAATCAGTTGCAATGCTGTGGACAGAAGCCAAGAACAATTTAAGACCGGTATCAGATTTGCTCGATCATTTTAAACGTATCAAGACGGTTTATCCACAAGTGAAAGGACCAACATAAGAGCTGTCCATCTCTTCTCGGAGAACTGCTGTTGTGCCCCTCGTTAAGAACTACATGCAATTTAAAAAACATTTAGAATTATTTTTTAGGGCTGGGCAATGCTGCCTCACCCTCAAGCAACGAGCACGGAGCATGGTGGGCTCGAACATCCGACCTTTCGATTGAGAGGCGGAGACGTAACTATCTCCGCTCCACAAAAGTCCCTATTGAAAACTCAACAAAGGGTGTAGCGATGGATGTAAATTACTAAGATGATTGTACGGTTCTTACCGAGCATTGCAGCGAAGTCATAAGCTCCCACTTGGATGATGGTCTGCAAACTGAGAGACTGAAAGTAGATAGACACCACGAGGGCTTGTTCTAAACACATCACGCATGCAGTCACCCTCACTTTCACACAAGCAGCAGTCAGTTAGAGAGTATTTTGGTTCTATCAGATTTATAACTAAAGCCAAATTTCTTCGAATATCGATAGATTTAGACTCGTTAATTGACCAGACTACAGAAGCTGCTTTTCGACAAGAAGCGAATCAGCTGACATACAACTAGCTTAATACACTTGGGGTTAAGCATTCTTCTGGCAGTGAGAAATCCGCCTTTTAATGGGAAGCTTGCTACTTTATTCCCATAAAGATCCGTGTTTTATTGTTCCGACTTTCGATACGAAAGTGACGGAATATTTGTGCTCGGGGTGGGTTTTTTTTTCTTCAGACAAATTTCGACTTTTTAACTAGCCATTTTTGACGGAATTTTTTTATATCATTCGAAAGGTATTGTTGTCTTGAGCTCAAATTTGAAAAGATATTTTACCTGTGACCATTTTTTGTAAAGTTACGGGGGTTGAAAGATTGCCATTTTGGCCAATTTGGGACAATTAACTCGCGATATATTTCGCGCTATTAACGCGTAAGCGGAGAGTTAATCCCTCTTAGAAATTGTTCCAAATTGGCTGAAAGAAGCTTATTTGCCATAATTGATTTGTTACAAGGAGCGAATTCTATCCTTTTGTACTTTATATGGCGTGTGGGGGGCTGATTTTCATTAAAAAATTTCAAATTTTAGAAATTTTTTTTTTCATTTTGTTTTATTTCATTTAATTTTTTAAATGTTATTACTGCTCGATATACCTTAAAAGGCAGTCGGAACATTCAGGGCTTTGCCCTGATACGAGCAGTTTTGTTCCTTTTCGTTGCATGCGGCATGAAGTTAAATTTTTTTAGCCCAAGAATTACCAAAAAATGCATCTAAATACCTTGAAATCAAGATTTTCGGGAAAGTAGAATTCACCAAAAACTAAAAACTTCAACAATACGATCTTATTATATATTTTAGCTACGATCTTCACTTTTCTGATCGTAACTAAAAGCTATATTGAAAGAAAAATTAATATATTGAAATTTGCTGTGCATAAACTACAATATTGCAACCACGGTCATTTTGCAAGCAAGCAGTTTGATTAAAAAAAATGTAAGCATTCAAAAAGGATTGATTGTTTATGCCTATGAATCTATTTTCTTTGCTTCAAACTTTTACGAATTATTTGCTGAAAAAAAAAAAATTCAAACTATGTCATTGATGAATACTGGAAAAATCGTAAAGCTTATAATCAAATAACCCCACTATCGTGTAATGTATAATTGTACATTCTGCCTTTCGTATAAAAACTTCAAAAAACTTTAAAAATCGTGTAGCTTGAGATCAAAAAGCCATTTGGTTTACAGCAATTGGTCACGACTTTTCAGATTATATTGCGGCTGGGCTAGGTTGTATTCTTTACCAAAAAATTTCAAACTGCTGTCTTAAATCAAAATCTCATTAGAATTAACACTTTCAATCATAATCACTTTCATATCAATCAACACTTTTATAACAATCGACAAAAAATTTCAGATTGCTGTGACAAAAAAAAACCTTGTAACAATCAACACTGCCGATTTCGATGAAAAACTCCTGCTCGCAAAAATTTGCCAGTTCTGGGTTTTGTATAACATATAACTTGATGTAGAAATCTTATCTCTTGTATAATTTTATTTCTTATCAGGGGTTATCAGGGGTTTTCGTTTAAATTGTCGTACATCGTATAATAGTACGGAAAACAATTCAAACTAATTTTTTTAAATTTCTTACTGACTGCAACAAGAATCGTGATTTAATGGGCAAAAAATTTGATTGGTCAGAAATCGTAGAAAAAATAGAGCCATATATGCCTTCAAGCTAATTTTTAAGCTTTTAAAACGTTATGAAATCAACAAGCTTATTTCACAAAACCTACCGCAAAAAATCATAAAGTCCGAAAAGGAACGATTCAAACAATTTCTTCAGTGTTTTGAAAAAATTGATATCACATTTAACAATAATTTTTGGATTCATCAGCTGCTAAACTTTGATGTTCAGAGTTCATCAAATTATTTGGCTTCTTCGAATTAAAGAGCATGGCACCACAAAAATTAAATTGAAAAAAAGTATCATGAAATAGAAGTTACAAATTCATTATTTTCTTCCAATTAAACCTGCAGTCAGAACAACTGTACTGTATTTAAAGTTGTTAGAAAAAATTTTCCAGAACAACTGGAAAAATTTTCAAAAATTATTATGGATTACACAAATCTATTTGAAAAACAATTAAAAAAAAACTTTTAAAAAAACAGAAAAAGAATCAACCCATAAACACGCATTAAAAATGATGTGATCAAGACCTATTTTGGAAAATACTTGTGATAATTGCCGGGCAGCTTTACATGAAAACAATCACAGATATTCCATTTTTTTGCTAATTTCTCACGCATGCAAATATGGACGAGAAAAAAAATGTTTGCCTGACAGAAGAAAAGACAAAAAACATTTTTTTTTAAATGCTTTCAAATTTGGGGAGCTCAGAATAAGCGATAAAAACATCAATTGATAAAAACAGTTCTCAAGAAACAGTTTAGTTTGGAAAATCTAATGTACTTAGCCGGTAAAATTAGAAGCTAAACAATTAAGCAGACAAAAAAACTTAAATGTCGGTTATGAACACAAATTTTGATTTTTTTAAGACTATTCACATCCCTGCATAAAAGCTGAGCTGTAGATTCAGTGACCTGGTTCCTTCTCAGCGACAAAATTTTTTTTCAGTTCTGCGTATTTCAACTTTGATCAACTTAGTCATCAAAAGTTTTGATCAAGAGTTTTGGTTTAATTTTGACCTAAATTTATCCCTTATCCATGCTAATCTATGCTATCTAGCAGTTGCGCAAGAAAATTATTAGAGATACTCTACGTTTTTTACTTTCAACGCATGCAAAAACGAATGATAAAAAGCATTTCATCCAAAAAACAAAAAATATATATTTTTATTAAGAACTTTGAAGACTCAGAATCAGCGATAGAAAGGTTAAAAAAACTAGAAACATCTCTCAACAGACAAAGTAGTTTGAATGAATTTCTTATGGCATTCAGCCGGCAGATTTTTAACCCTAACACTTAACCACAAAAAATTTTAAATGTGAAAGCTTCGAACATTTTAATCTGACCGCATCCTTAGAAATAGTCTTTCAATTCGCTTAGATATTCGAGATCAGTTCGTAACAAAAACAAAATTCGTCCGTATCAAGGCGAAGCCTTGGATGTTCCGACTGCCCTTAAATTTCTATGGAGTAGCATTTGCTTTAGAAAATTTAATGAAACGTTCAAAAAAAATCAAAATTTAGTTTTTTTTTCAGTTTTTTTCCGCAAAAATCGTCCCCCAGACGCTATGTAAAGTGCAAAGTAATACATTTGAAATAGAGCAAACTACTAAATAGATCAAAAAGCATGCTTCAATTCAATTTGGAACGATTTCTTAGTCGGATTACTAGCGTTAATAGCACCAAATATATCGCGCCTTACAAATTCTGTCTAAAATTGCCAGTTAAAAAGTCGAAAATTGTCTCGAAAAAAAAAACAACCCCGAGCACAAACGTTCCGTCACTTTCTTCGAAGGTCGGAACAAAAATTTAACTGAATGTTAAAGGCTTCTACCATAATACAACTCCACCAGCTGTGAACGTATTTATTAATCTGATAAAACGACAAGCAGCTTTCGTCTGGCAAATTGAAGAGTCTCACCAAGAGTACGAATAACAGCTTTGACGAAGACAAGCTGACCATTTTTATCAGCTTTTTAAAAAATATATATGAATTCAAATTATTCGATATTTTAGGAAATTGGCATTAGTTATGTAGTCTATCTATCACAGTTCTAGAATGCTATGGATCTTAGTCGAAATAAATAAGAGCTCTAAAGATTAGGAAGCACCTATTTAGCTTGAAAGTTAATAAGTTAATAAAGTTAGGCTGAATTAATTATCTAGAGATTATTAAAGTGCAGTGTGGAAACAAGCAAATTAAATCCAACTAATCGAAGACGTTTTTTTTTAGTTGATAAAAACATGTTTGCTTTGAACGAACTTTATATTGCATTATCATCATGGACATTTATAATTTTGGTGTTGTTGTGCTTGTAAGGTAGCAGATCAGGGGCCGGTCTAAAATTTTCTTGTGGGGAGGGGGAAATTTTTTTGAAGAAATAACTCGCTGGTCTTTTTAGGTTCGCTAAATTCAAATATTTCCGATCTTTTTTGAAGCATGAAAATACCCTTTTCAGTCAAAACTATCTTCGGCGAAAGATCCAGTTTTGAGTTGCAAATCTAATGTTGTTTTTGGATTTTTTAAAAGGTTGATAAAATTGTAGCTTGCACCTGACACGTATACTTTTGAAAAAAAAAACTTTGGCCAGCCAAAAATAAAGAAGTAATATAATACCAAGGAGAGGCGCTTTAGTTGTGGAAGGGTTCGATTTCCTAAATCCACCCCTGTAAATAGCTAGTATTGCTCTAGAGAAACGAACGATTCATACACTTAATTGGATTTTCAAAAACTTTAGACAGTTGAATGGTCTTCAGAGATGAATGGAGAAATATAGTACCCTTCCGCCGCCAAAGGGATCAAAGTTCGCCTTTTTGAGACAATTTTGACAAAAATGGATTATTTGAATGTCAATGATTATTTAAATCTAGAGGTTAGAGCATCAGTATGACACGCCCATGTAATACAATTAGTGCGCCCATTTAATGGTACAGTACAGTATAGTATACACTAGTCACTATGTATAATATAGTCTTTTCCCAGCCGAGATTGTGAGCTACTTACTTGATATTTTGTTCTCTACCTCTTGAACAGAACACAAAAAGGGTTAAAAATAACAAACCATTCCTCTTAACCTCACTTGACCTTTCTCAGAGCTGCCTTTTGCTTTGCAAGAGGTACTGCAATTTCTGGTCACCAAAATCTTAAGCTCTCGATTATTTTTTTTGTAATCACAGTTTTTTGGAAATTTTGCAGCAATGCGACTTAATGAGTTGACTACAGATTGCAAAAGAAGGCCCCTAAAACAAAACTTATCACTTGATTGCAGTTAATAAGAGTAGAATGCAGAATTAAACAGAGTTTAGTCGTAACGTCGTAACACGACTTCTCGCAACAAAAGACAACTTGCAAAACAGACAACTCGTATAAAAAAATAATTTAGACAACTCATTTAAAACCCCATTAATAAAACCCGTAATACCCCCACTTAATACTTACTGAATGGCGGTCAATTTTATACTTAGTTCAAAACAATTATTGCAGATAAATATGAGAATTTTTGGTTCCTTTGATATTAACAATTGAGCCTACAATTGAGACGCTAAAAATATTCTTTCGGAGTTTATACGAGCGTGGGGTGTTTTTTTTCAGTCATTTCGTCAATTTTTTTCACCAAAAAAAAAACTTTTTAACTGGCCTTAAAGTGCTGTCGAAACATTCAGGGCCACCCGCTTATATACGAGCAGTCTTGTTTTCTTTTACAACGCAGCTCTCATCAGCAATACCATGGAGCGTTTCCAACTGATCCAACTACTAAAACCTTCAGAAATTTAAACTGATTTAAAGAAGCAACAATTTCAGCTTTGAAAACAGAATTCCCCCAAATCTCTGTGGAATGGTGCTTCTTTTTTTGCGTAAGCCAAAAACTAAAAAAATTGAATTACTTTATAGCACTGGCTTTCAGTCCTGAGTGCGACTTGAACCTTGCACTAGAAGCTCTATACGCCACAACACTCTGAGAATGAGCAAAAATAGCACAACTTTTTCAAAAAAAAAAAACGGGTAGCAAAATATCTACGTGGATTTCTACAAAAAAAATCAAGATTTTAAACCAGCTATAGGAAATCACTTTACAGAAGAGATAAATGAAAACGAAAAAAAGTAATTCGGTCAAAGGATGGCATGGAGTTTTTCGATTAGGAATGGGTTATGCTCAGCCACGGTATTAAAACTCATTCACCAAGTAAGGAAAGTGCAAAATCCAACAAAGTCAAAATCAATTATCTAATTCTGCAGCTGGAAGCTCTTTCATTTAACTTTGATCTGTAAAATTCCTTTATACCAAAAACAATTTGACTTGACGCCTCAAAGGCTTTGGTATGTTACCGTTAGTTTGTTTCACATTTAGATTAAAAATATATAACTTTCCTTTGAGTTTTATACGAGCTGTTTCTTTTAATTAGCTGTCTTTCTCTTAACCTGAGAATTGTCTTCTTTTGCGAGTTGTCTATTCTGCAAATTGTCTCGACACAGGGAGTAGTATCTTCTACATTAGTCCATCTGGCGTATTCTGGACCGACAATACACGAGTAACTTCAAAGTTCTGTTGGATCCCCTTACTGGCTGAGAGTTATTGCAAGGAGGCCTACTTTTGCAATCCAGCAGTACGTATTGCCCTTTTTCGTGCGGACAAACAATCTTCAAAAAATAGTAAATTTCTACCTTTCCAGTACGCTTGAGTAGCCTTCGCACTGACAGCTTCTCCCGCGCCGCCTTCTGAGTTCTCTCCTCCACTCTCTCCGTCTTTAGGTCCCGATGAATCACTATTTCCATCTGTTTTCTTCGTGAACACTCCTGGGTACTCTTCGCTCAATTTAATGGCACCCAGGTAGGATGGGAATTTCACTGACGACATGCTGCTCTTGTAGCGTGAAATTTCGCACGGTTTAATGCACGTTTCAGGTCCACACGCTTCACCGTC
Source organism: Symsagittifera roscoffensis (assembly GCF_963678635.1). Lineage (NCBI taxonomy): Eukaryota > Metazoa > Xenacoelomorpha > Acoela > Convolutidae > Symsagittifera > Symsagittifera roscoffensis. The sequence continues at coordinate 18,959,948 of NC_087068.1, read as the reverse complement.
TTCAATTTTGTTCAGTCGGCCAATTGCACAGTCTTTGTATTTTGCAGGCGAGCACACAATTTGACTCTTGGGTTTGGTGCTTAGAACTGAAAAAAGAAAAAAGATTGTTTTCAAAAGTTTAAAAATATAGCTTTTTAATGAAAAACTTTTTTTGCATGCCGATATATTAATTTTACTAAATTATTTTTGACTGAGCAGGAAGGGTCTTTTGCTTTCAATTATTCCAAAAGAACTAATATATTTTGTGCACATTTTTGGATTTTAAGAATTGTTTTGAAACCCAGACCATTTAGTGTGAAATGTTGGGTTAACTTCAAGCACAAAGCACACCCTATGAATTCTAGTAAGATCACGAGCAATTTTCAGCTATCAGTCCGTTCTGTCCCGATAATTTGAATTAGCACTGCATGGTAATGAGCAAGCGCTTTACCATCTTTACCAGGAATCAGCATCGAACTTTTAGCGCAAACAGTGATTGGGTCTTTTTGGTTGTACCGAAAAATGAATATTACAAAATCGGATCGATATTACTACGGAACACAAGGCTGATATCCAGAGCCTTGAATCCCGGAAAACATACAAGGGAGAAGTAAACGTCTATTCAGAAGAACGCATTTGGACTCATGTTTGTGAAACTTAAATGAAAAAAAAAACGGTGAAAAGTAGAGAAAATTTAACCACAGTAATTTAACGTTTTGCATTGAGACAAAACACTTTTAGAATTAGATATTTTGTATGTTTTCAAATTTTCATATCATTTGAACTATTTGATTGGAAATTTTACAAAGATGAAAATAGACAGTGGGAAACGGTAAAAAAGAGCCTTATATTCAAGTACACTAACTGATGGTAGTCGTGTGTCTATTATTTGATGTTGCAATTTTGAAAACAAAGTGAAGAGCAAATAACCTATTTTTCCAAACAAAAGCTAATTTTTTTAGGACAGAAAGTCTCAAGGTCACCTAACAATTCAAACTTGCATGCAGATGGCTCTTTTTTTGCAGATTGCTGTCTTAATTGATTCTGTCTTTTCAACTTTTTTTACTACCTGGCATGAACGGGAGTCTGCAGTCGCACTCGTCCACGATGTGTTCTGTCTCACATTCTATCCTGCAGGCGGGGTCACTGTACTTGGTGAAGTTGATAGTCTTCTCGAATGTCTTCACACACTCACCCCAAGGTTTAGTCAAGTATGTCACCTGCGGGCACACAAAAAACTATCATGAAAATGCTTGTTAAAAATCAACAAAATATTAAAATAGCCATTTTGAACGATATTTCTTAAGAAACCAGCGACACTTTTAAGTATAAAACCCAATGATGAGCTAAAATGATCACCTTTTGCTAGCACAGAAGTGTGTTATGTAAAAGATCAAGACTAGCTGCCAACAATATAAGAAAACAACTTTCAAGAATATTGCATAAGAAATCACATTTCCAAAACACGACCCCCAAAACATACCAATCGGACCGCGGAAAACAATTCCAAAAAACACAAAAAAATCATTATACTTCAAATTTGAATCGAGTAATAAGTTTTAAACTGAATATTCAGTAATGCTCATAACAAATAATCATTCATAAATTAAAGATGACTGTTAGCTCCTTAGAATTTAATTATCCACCCCGATATAAGTCATTCTCTGAGTAGACTAATTATCTTCTCTTTCTCATCGTACACAACCCTGAGACGTCAGAACAAAAAATATCATCAAACGATTTCATATCTTTTGCAGAATTTTACTTTGAATAAATTTGGGTGCGATTGTAATTTATAGGAAAAGAATAGAGTTAAAATAATAAATATATCATCAAGATCAAATGATGAGAAGTTATTACGACAACAGGTAGAGGAGAGAGCGCACCTGTTCTTTTTGGAGCACCACAAATGTCTGCAGTCCGGGTGCGATTCCCACTCCCAGCTGGTGGACCAGTGGGGGCACATCCGGGTCATGGATCTCCAATTTGAACCCAGTCTCCAGAGAAGTCTCTAAAAAGAATTTAAAAAAGCAATTTGATATTGCGGTTCACTCAGAATTATTTATATTTTTAGACACACAGGCGAAGCAGAGCCAAAAAACATAGCAAGTCAAACCAGCCGACAAAAAATGAGACCATTCGGCAAATGAGTTTGAGTTGGAATGAAATAGAAATCAAGTCAAACTCAAAAAAATGACAAATTTAAGCCAAAAAAAATTCAGGAACTTTTCCTGAAAAACCACACGACTAAATAAGCGTTTTCAATTCGTAACTTAAATCATTGACACTTAAAAAATATAGCCAACTGATAATTGAACAAATGTCAAAAAACTCAGGAAACCGAAATAAAAAAATCGCTCTTTTCCATCCATTTTGCAACTTCGAAGTTCTAAAAATCGATTAATATTACGTTATTCTACGAATTCATCACGTTAATATTCTGCGAATTTAAGAATCTTTAATGGATGAGATTTTTTCATAAAACTAACCCAATAAAAAAACTGTTTCAATAGCCATTTTTATATTCTGCTGGCAGTTTTGATGTCTATTTTAGGAACTTTTTCAATTCTGCTACAGGAGAGCGTAACTTACCTTCGATTCAGAAAATGAGTTTGAATTAATCTCAAAAAATTCCAATCAAACGGCGAAAAATTAATGCAAAGCGTGATCAAAGTTCAAGACTTTTCTTAGAAAAAGTCAGTAAACTAAACTATTTTTGTCACTTCTTTGATCAGCACTTAAAAACATAACCAAAAGAAATTTGAATGTATTTCGCTTTTGAAAAGTTTCCAACATTGAATTTCGAAGAAGAAATTACATCAATTTGAGGCTCTCACATTTTGAAAGTCATTTTGGTTGAAATATCTGCTCCAGAGGCAATATCTTAAAATCAATGACTTTGAAAATCAATACGAGTTGAAAATGAATTGACAAATCCAAAAAAAATTAAAAATTTTCAGAAAAATTTTCTGAAAAAGGTAAAAATATATACAAAAAATTCAAAAGTCAATTTCCTGCACCATTGAAAACAATAGTAATTTCATAGAAAAAAATGTAAGAAAAAACAAGGACTTCAAAAAAATCTGACTGTCTGCAGAAAACAAGCAGACACAGAGCAAACAGAGAGACGGTAATCTGAAAAAGCAAACATTTCAGTCAGCAAAAATGCCCCGGCGGAAATCAAACTCAAGACCTTTGTCGGCTCAACTATTGGTGTTAACCCAAGGCTAAATATGTCGAAACAGTTCTTTTGATTTTTCACGCAAACTCAGGTACCACAAAAAATCTGAAAAACCGGTTTGAAACCGGTGTCGAGAAAAACCGGTTTGAAATTTTTAGTTTTTCGTCTAACTTTGACCGAATAAAGTAAATATAATTAGTTAAATTCGTAATTTAGGCTTGAAAAACTTAATTTTTCTAAATGCAAACTAATTTTGAAAAGTTTATTTGGCACTTCACTAGCAATAAAAGTTTGTAAAATATTGTGCAAAATAGAAAAAATTTGATGATCTTAATAATGAAAACTTAATAATCTGAAGAACTTTTTATAGTTTAAGGAATATGGTGGGAACTTGCACAGCAACCGGCTATCCTTATTCAAATTTTGCATAAATTTGAACCGTAGTTTGAAATTTATGCGGTATGTTTCTCCAGAAGTAGTCATAAGAACATCATTTTGCAATTATTGCATTGACTAATAACATAAAGGTTCAAAGTCGATCGGAATTTCCCTTGCGAATTGTCTCTCACCGAAGCTTTCGATCTGAGGAGGGAGATACTCGTCCTCTTCCGTGACCAGTAGCATCTTGAGTCCATTGCCAGCCCCTCCCTTGAACACCTTCTTGAACTGGTACGACTTAGTCTCTTCGTCCCAGGTCGCGTTGGAGTTGTACTGGTAGCACAGACCCATCTCTGTCAAAACCTAAAACACATAATATTACCATAGAGTACAAGACTTAACAACCTTAACAAACCATAATTGTAACACCAAAAAAACTGGTTTGGTGGCCGGCATGTAAAGCCCGCGTTTTATTAAGCCCATATCTTTTCAGCATACTGCATTTAATTTAACGTCACGGTATTTAACCCCAATTCAATTAGAATTCTTTCATTAATTTATTTCATTCTAAATTACATTATTGTAGGTTTCAATTATGATAAGTAAATTGAGGCCAGAATAGCGAACCTTTTTTATTCCGACTTTTCGAAGAAAGTGAGGAATATATATGCACGGTGTGCTTTTTCTTTGCAGATCAATTTTCAAAAAAAATGTTCTCTCGGTGGATCGATCCTTGGGTCTTCGTGAGCCCCACCGAAATCACACACTACTATATTAACCTGACATGAAACTAGCTAAAGTGCTCGCTTTACACTTTGATGCTTAATTGTAACGCGCATTATTTAAACTTGGCGAATTATCCCGCACTACAAATCGTTCCAAATTGAGAGTGCGGCCTGTAAGTAGTCGTATTCAAAACTCGTCAGTTAGTAGACAAATGCTAAATTAACAATCAGAATGAAGACAAAAAAGTAAATACAGTAAAAATTATTTATTTCGTACGTTTGCTTCTTTGTCTCGATGCTGATTGGTTAAAATAGTCAATTTCCTCGTACTGACGAATATGATTCAGCGATTGTTTTTTTTCTGCTACGTAACGTTCTAAATTTTGTTGAGACAAGCTAATTGGTCTTATTGATTCCATCAATTTTTCATAATTGAACACTTAAAAATGGACAGTATTAGCCTACAACTCGTAATTACAAAAATTCGCTTTTTGAGTTAGAGAACAGTTAATGTGCAGTCGGAACATTCAGGGCTTTGCCATGATATGAGCAGTCTCTTTTAATACTGTTGATACAATTGTGATCGCAATATTCATTCTGCATTACTTTATTCAAAATGAAAAATTGAGAAATTTCTGATCAAATTGAGCTCGTTCTCTTATTTCATGTTGGAAACCTCATCCTACTTAACATCACAACACAGTGAAGTTAGTAAAAAACATAACAAGACTTCTCGTGTCAGGGCAAAGCCTTGAATTTTCCGACTGCCTTTTAGGGTCTATAGAGTAGTGTTTGCATTAGAAAAATTGATGAAAATTTCAAAAAACGAAAAAACTCAAACAAAATTCTTTTAATTTTTTAAATATCTTCCCAGACGCTATGTTTAGTACAAAAAGATATACTTCGCAAGCACTAGCGAGAACTCAACAAAAACGCAGCTTTATAAAGTGAAATAAAATAATGAACATAATGGAATTAGTAAAATTGTGCAACGTATCGGAATAAGAATAATAATAATAATAATAACAAAGGATTTAGGAATATTATCCAAGGGTTCGCATAAAGTACGTTTAACAATCGGAAAAATCTAGCCACAAATAAAGCAGACAACAATTTTTCAACGCTACAGCTCGTGATTATAGTAAAAACGATTATACATAAACGAGCCATTTAGAAGCGAGTTAGGTCGGAAAAAAGTAGAGTCATACTAATGCACTACGCTCGCTAGCTCGCAGCACTAAAAATACCAAACTGCATGCCTGATTTCAATTTCGAACGATTTTCAAGACGGATTAAATTTCCGCTAACGCGTTAATAGCACGAAATATATCGCGCGTTAATTGTCCCAAATCAGCTATCTTTAAATCCCCATAACATTACAAAAAACAATTACAGATGGAATATTTTTTAAATTTGATTTCAGGACAACAGCGCCTTTCGAATGATATCAAAAGATTGAAAAATTTCTAATTAAAAATTCAAAATTTGTCTGGAAACCACCCCGTGCACAAATATTCCTGCAAGTCGGAACAATTCTACAAAACTTCCACGGGACATAATCAGGAAAAAAAATAAGAATCGTTTTTGAGTGAAAGCGTCAGACCAACAGTAGCAGTCGCCATTGCAATTTAAACACTTACAGATGATACATTAAGGCGGCAAGTATTAAATGGTTTTAACCAAGATAATAACCACTAAGTTTCAATAGTACCAATATTGTAGTGATTTCAGGAAGTTAAATTATGAGCAGGTATATAAACTGAAAAACTAGATCGACAAATATATATTCTTTACCCGCACCGAAGGCTTGTGGATCTAATCGATTATATTTGTCATTTTAATGACAGTATTTAAAGAATTGCAAAATAATCTATTATAATTCATTAAAAGTGGATTATAATCTTAATATTTTTGATGTCCATATAATCCATTACAGTCAATTATAAATGATTATAATGGCCTTTTTGAGAGTTTATTGATGAAATTTACAATTTTATTTAAAATGTATCTAATTTTTTATTTAGTGCAGTTGCTACATATTACGTTTCATAATTTCTTACGCTTCACATTTTACAAAGACTTTACATACTTAAATTGGTTCCACCTTTTCAACTCTCAATTCATGACAGTTTGATATTTTACTTAGTTTTTTTTAAAACCAAAATTGTCATTCTCTCAACCCCTTACCCACTTTCAAGTAATGGGGAAGGTTAATGGTTGACGTGGCGGAGTGTAATGGTTTGAAGCGAGAGGCGGGTTACAGGTCAAACTCCACACATCTTTTACCACGCCTCCCCCCTCAACCAGTGGTTGGATGAGTTACGTTTTTTGCTTTTGATAACAGTTGAAAGACATAGTAAAGAATTTCTTGCACAATTCGAATATTCAAATTTAGTTCTAAAAAGAAAATGAATCACGATCAATTGTATTAGATTATGATGAACTTTTATTTCAAAAATAATGGATTATAATGAATATTTTTGACGAAGATAACCAATTTAATCGCCAAAAACAATGGATTACAGAGAGGTGAAATTGCGTTTCGGACTTTTTGCGATACAAAAACCAAAAAGTATAAGATAACGTCTCAAACAAAAAAAATGAAAACCTTGAATTATTTCTGTTGAAAAATCGTCAACGAAAAATCCCAAAAAATTTTTTTTGGAAATACCATAGGAATCAATAACCTAAAATACAAAAACGATTTGACTACAATAAAAAAAATTTGGTTATAAAACAAGATCTAGAAATTCCTAAATTAACTCAAAAAATGTTGCTTAAAATCTTGCAACCAGAAAACTTGAAAATCTTACGGTGAGAATTGGGGATAAGAAAGGCCCAATCCATTATTAACTATAATTTAAGATCAAAATAAAAGAAAAAATGAAAAATGCAACTTCAAAAAATGCAAAAGTTTGAAGCATTTGTCGTGATAAAAACTTCAGAAAAGCTGAAACAAAATCTCAACATTTCATCCAGAAAAAATCAAACAGTCACAACAAAATTGCAAAACGGCAAACTTTAGAAAATAATACAAACATGAAAATACTACGCAATGCCATCGACTTCAATCGATTTCAAGTGAAACTGTTATAACTAAAAACACACTAAATCAATTGAAACTATAACTAGTTCCACGTTCCGCGCTCTTGTAGAATAAAAGATAAGACAAAAAACTTGCTTTCAAAAAAATTTAAAAATTAGTGCAAATAAATTCTTTTCCAACATCAAGTTTTGGCGTCTATGAAAATATGGAAACCATGAACTACATTGAAACAATTGACCAGGAAGAAAAAAGTAATTATAAAATCTTCCGAAAAAGTTACTGAATTAAACACCCGGCAAGTCAGCCGAAAAAATTGTGACAAAATCATTAAAGCCGACGAAAAAAAATTATCGCAAGGGTAATACTTGATTATAATGGATAATAAATGATTTTTTCGAAATCATCAATTATGTCAATATAATCGATTTTGTGGTCTGAATTTTACATTTGTAATGGATTTTACTGGGTTATTTTTGTCTCAAAAGCAATTATAATCGATATAATCCATGGGCGTTCGGTGCAGGTAGCCAATTAATTGGCTGATAGCCAGATGTTTTTCAAGTTCATATTGAATTCGGGAACATCCTAGCAATTTAGAGGCATTATTTTGAATCATGGTCCGAGTGCATTTCCAATTCACAAATCTAAGTTTGATCTCAGATCTAAGTTTGATCTCAAATCTAAGTTTGATAAAGTCAGTTCTGGTTAAATTCTTTGAGCAATTCGCAGCGCATATGTTTTCTCGCTTATTTTTTTAAAAAGTTTTTTAAATCTAATTAATTAAATTTAAACCTATTAATTAAATGTAAAAGTTTAATTTAAATTTAATATAAATTTAATATTTCAGCTGTTCAATTTAAATTTATTTTTAATAAAATTTCGTAATTTAATAATTAAATTTAATATTGATCTAACTTAATTAATTAATTTAATTTATTCAAATTAAATTAATTTATTAAAATTTATATTTTTTTATTTTCGTTTTTTTTTATTTCATTTTTTTACGGGCAACATGGCGGTATTTTTTTTTCAATTTAGGTTCGATCTAATTTTTATGATCGCTAATAAATAGGGGTTAATATTTGGGGTGGTACTGTCGGAAATAGAGTTATCAAAAGCTCAGCTTTCATTGATAGCGTTCAGTTATCATGACTATCGCAACTTTTTGATCCAGTAACACAAACAAAGTCTGTTTAATGTTCAAGTCTCACTCGTCAAAGCATAGTTTTTGATACTTTGACGTTTTTTTAACTGTGCGTATATCATTTAAAAAGTTTATCTGAGGCCAACTTTACAGAAAAAAAAATCACTCAATTTTTATTAGTTAAATTTATAAGGGACATTTTTCAATCTGTTGGTCAAAGATATGAACATATGGCGTAAAAAAGATATCGCTTGGCAGAGTTTTAACAGCAAGGGCAGAGTCCGTTCCATGAAAACTAGTCGACCTGAAATTTCAGAGCAAGCGGATCAAATACGAAAAATAAAGACGAACAGGTCAAATAAACAATTACATACAAATATTTCAGACCACGATTAAATTTACAGGAAAACGGATTTCAGATTTTTAAAAAGACCGTTGAATATCAAAAACAAATGGTATATTCTGATAGGCACTTCTTTCATTAATTGAATCTTTGAACTTCGCACAATTTAATATCATCAAATACAGTGCTGATTTAAATTATCCGAACAAAACGAACATAACTTCAATTTTCAAACGCGTTTTTCTCAAATTGGGTTCAGATTAGACAAAAAGTGAAGAGGACAAAAGTTGCTTAGAATTTCACCAGAATTAATATGGTGCCATTTTTTCTCCGAAATTCTCAACAAAAATTTTACCCCAAAAATGGGTCAATTTGGCTTTTTTCAATTAATCAAGAATTACGCTGAAACTACTTTGTTAATTATATGAAAATTATATCTCAGGAAGCCTCTTACGCAGCTCAACAAAGTTTAAGAGGGGTTAAATCTCCAAAAATTTGTGCAAATTGTTTAAAATTTATTTTTAAACAGAGATTCTGAGTTTTATATAGTAAAAATCACAGTTATTGACTATCAAGTAAACATTTTTTCATTTATACTGGTTTTTGGAGATTTAACCCCTCTTAAACTTTGTTGAGCTGCGTAAGAGGCTTCCTGTGATATAATTTTTATATCAATTAACAAAGTATTTTCAGCGTAATTCTTGATTAATTGAAAAAAGCCAAAATGACCCATTTTTGGGTTAAAATTTTTGTTGAGAATTTCGGAGAAAAAATGGTGAAATTCTAAGCAACTTTTGTCCTCTTCACTTTTTGTCTAATCTTAACCCAATTTGAGAAAAACGCGTTTGAAAATTCAAGTTTTGTTCGTTTTGTCCGGATAATTTAAATCAGCACTGTATAGGAAGTGAGTCTGACTTTCGTTCTAAATGCTCGGTTTTATTCAAGCTGAATTGCTTTGAACCGCATGATCTTTATTCAATGCGCAAAAAAAATTGAACAAATTTTCGAAAAAATGAATTTGAAAATTTTGCTAACATTTCTTTAAAACGCGCCCATGGTAAAATGTTCAGCCCTGCTTTTAGAAAGAATTAGCATACTTGAAATAAAATTAAACTCTTAGCCATCAGAGCTATATTTCGTTTGCAGATGATCCCCTGGGGAATCAAAGCAATTACCTTTGGGGAAGAAAAGAGTTTAATTGAGCACACGCCCATTTGATTCAAATTCAGTTAGGCCATTACCACTTCCATTCAAAGGGCAATCGAATTTGACTGAAATTCAATTAAGTACCCCTGTAATTTATGCGCAATGATCTTACTCAACTTCTCGAAAAATTAGCTCAACCAATTTAAGTTGAAAATGAAAGTGATCGAATTTGATAACGGTTGGAATACAATAGAAACGGTTCAGCCTGGTTCAAGTCCCGTTATGACTTGAGTTGAGGTAATTATTTGAATTGACAACAAAAATGTGTGACGTCAAAAAATGAAATGGTTGGAGTTTTCACGGAAAAGATTATGAGGCGCCATAGATGTATCCCTTTTGAAATATATATGTGGATCGATTGTGAGCCTTTTATTGAACTTAGTTGAAAAATGACACAAAGAACACTAAATATAGTATTTTGTGATTTGAAATGTGCCCCAGTGTCTGTTAAAAACTATACGGTGTTGGATCTAAAAAAGTTTTGAGTATTTTTCGTTTTCATCACTTGAACGGATCTCAAAATGCGCAAAGCGAAACCAAGTTCAAATGTTAAAAACTTGTGAAATAGTTTCGCCCAAATACTGACTGACTTTGGGTTCGGGGGTCTTTTTATACGACCCAAACGAGAAAAAAACTACTCCGCAATATCTGTACTTAGTTTTTATTAATTTCAGTTAATCAAATTCACGTATAACTACGCAAAATTTTTGAAATTGAAACACACCAAACTTGGGGGGAACAGCAGAAAATACGAGAGCAGAAATGCCCTTGGAAACACTTACTGGTTTGAAGTCCATATATGAACAGGTCAGGTCCCTCCACTTGCACGCCTTCAACATGTCCTTCATCTTGTGACCAGCCCTCATCTGGAACTCCTCCAGACTGAAGTCACGTGTCCTGTCAGCATCCGACAGAGAAGCCAACTTCTGTCGCAGCACCTTCGTCTGAGCAACAACATATATTAAACAAGGATAGCCGGTTGCTATGAAAGTAGCACAGAATATTCTGACCATATTCATAAATACTACAAATAAAAGCTCTTCAAATTATTGAGTGCTTCAAATTAGTGTTGATTTTTGTACGTACTATCATGAGAAAACAGTAAACATGGGTAAATAGTTAGTAAATTAGGTATAATCGACAACAATTGTCTTCGAAAAAGAAAAACAAATAAAAAATGGAAATAAAAAGTTTCAAAAAAAACAATTTCAAATTTTTTCTTTTTTTTGCACAATATTTTTTTGAGTTTTCTTTTTTAAAGCTTTCAAAGCTAGTTTAGTTTCAGTTTGGAAAAAGCAAGTTTTTTTTACCCTAAATGACCAATTTAAGAAGATATCACTTTATTTGGTCGAAATTAGACAAATGAAAACAACCGGTTTTTGTCGACACTGGGATTTTTTTTAGAATTTTTTTTAAATGTCGTTCGAATCACGACTGAAAGGGCTTTAATATGATACATCACTCAACCCAATCCAATAATTAATTATGGCACCTGATTTTGATTGGAAAAAAAGAAAAATCAAAAACACACCCAAATGAAAAAATCCTCCCCATTTTCAATGGCCGGAACAACAAGGACAGCCGGTCGCTACGCAAGCAGCACAGAAGGTTTCGACCACATTCTAAAAAATTCTTCGAATTAGTGTCTTTTCTTGTTCGCCGCGTATAGATAAAAAACACAAACGTGTAGAAATTCAGTAAACGTGCAGAAATTAAGGCTAAAATTGTCTTCAAAAAGGAAATAATCAAAAAAGAAAAAAAAAATTTTAAAAAAACTTTCTAAAATTTCCCCGTTTTTTTGCACTAAAATTTTCAACTTTTTTGAAATCATTTTTGTTTGCCAGAGAAGCGCTAAATAAAGCTCCCAAAACTCGTTTTCCTTAAAGTCGGAACAATGGTCGGAACAACAAAGAATTCCGGTTGCTGAGCAAGAATCACCGAAGCGCAGCATACTATAAGTCAAAAAATCTATACAAAAAAAAGACAAATTTGTAGAAAAGACGAATTTTCATTTTTCTTTTCATTCATTTTTTGACTGAATTTACTGCGAATTATTTACTGATAAATTTGCTGCTAATTATTTACTGCCAATTATTTACTGAATTTACTGCCAGAAAACTACAAAAATAAATACTTTAAGAAAGGACAAAAAAATTCGAATTTTTAAATTTTTATTTTTATTTGCTTCCAATTATTTTCTAGTAAGGATTGACTAGATTGAAAATAACTGTTAATATAACGTTAAATTGTAAATTAACGTTAAATTTGAATTACGATGTCAGTCAATTTCACTTAAAATCATCAAATTTCGTCTTATTTCAGTGAATTAGGCTTCAGTGAATTGTTACCTGTGGGTTGTCATCACTGAAAAGGTCCTCTTTGAGGGCCATGTTGTCATCTATGACGTCATACATCTTGCCCGCATTGTAGAGGTCACTGGGGGTGAATGCAGACAGTCTGATTGGGTTCAAGTTGCAGATTGTGATGGCAGGGAAGTCTACAACACAACACAAATAGATAACGACTATATAAGTTCTTCCAAAAAAGTCCTTTCCCATTATAGCCCCCACACTTCTTGGCAAAAAAAGTACCCCACCTTAATAGCACGCAACCCCAACTTTAATGTAGAGGGGCTATAGTTTCCTGTTACTAGGCCGGAGAACTTTAACGGGAAAAAGATACAAACCGAAAGCACACAATTTTACTCTTTTTGCGGTTACTAATATCTCGTGCTCACTCACTCAACTATTTCAAATGGCTTTAATTAATATAAACTTTGATTATTTACGGTAAAACACCTTTGCTTACTGCAGGGATAAAGACATTAGGTATGTTTGGGGGGAAACTATTATATTTTGCCCTTAGTTTGGGGGAAACTAAGGGCAAAGTGCAAGTGTTTGGAACCCATTTGAGATTCGGAATCATTGCACGAGCATTATCATGACTAAAAAAAGGAAAATAAAATTTCCAAATTATTACACAATTTTGCTATACAATCAGTCAGTGGTTTTTGACAATGTGCTAATACAAGTGCTTTACAAAGCAAATAAATTTTCAGTTTTATAGAACAGCTTTAAAAAGGTTCCCATATAAAAGTCTTCGAAAGTGCAGAGGGAAACCCTGAAAGAAAGACAGAAAGAAAAAAAAAGAAATAAAGAAAGAAAGAAATGAAGAAAGAAAGAAAGAAAGAAAGAAAGAAAGAACGGAAGAGAGAGAAATACTGGATTGTCTGGATTGTCTACTCACCTAAGGCCTGTGACTCTTCGTCTAGCTGTGTAATATGTTGGTAGGAGTAGTAGAACTGCACCTTCTTCACACTCACACTGATGAAGTAGACCCAGAACAGGGCGAACACCAGGGTCCACAACACCCGCTTGATGGTGATACGCGCACCCGGCAGCACCACGTATCTACACACAACAAACAATATACAATATTAGTAAAATAGTGAGTCTCCTCAGCTACTTCCCCCTTTGGCACCTTGTAATGAATCGCCACCGCTATAAATAACTAATTCCATGGTTAAGCATATGTGAATTTTGTACCTAGTAACAAATCTCCCGACTGCCTTTTAAGGTTTATGAAGCAGTAATAACATTAAAAAATTAAATGTAATAATAAAAAATGAATTTTTTTTATAATTTGAAATTTATGAAAATCATCCCCCCACACGCCATATAAAGTACAAAAGGATAGGTTTCGCTCCTTGGAACAAATCAATTATGGCAAATAAGCTTCGTTCAACCAATTTGGAACGATTTATAAGACGGATTAAATCTCCGGGTACGCGTTAATAGCGCGAATTATATCGCGCGTTAATTGTCCCAAATTGGCCAAAATGGCCATCTTTAAACCCCCATAACTTTACAAAAAATGATCACAGGTGAGATATCTTTTCAAATTTGAGCTCAGGACAACAATACTTTTTGAATGATATAAAAAAATTCTGTCAAAAATGGCTAGTTAAAAAGTCGAAATTTGTCTGAAGAAAAAAAACCCACCCCAAGCACAAATATTCCGTTACTTTCGTACCAAAAGTGGGAACAATTACGAAGTGATATGTTTTGTAGGAGTAAATAAAGAAAATAACGTGAAATTTAGACCAAATAGCTTTCCTCAATTATGTTAGAATGATTTTTTTTCGGATTGAATGGCCGCTCACGCATAAAAGCTAAATCGCTCGCTGACTCTCAGATAATGACAGCTTTAGAACCTACAAAACTTTGCCAATAATGATCGCAGATGAATTGTGGTTTTTTAATTTTGAATTTCAGAGCCTTGATATCTTAGAGATGGTTCAATATTCCGACACAAATTACTAAAAAAAAGTCGAAATTTGTTTTAAAAAATCAAAAAAGCACAAATAGTTGTTCACTTTTGTTGAAAGTCGGCGTCATTAAACATGCACAACTTATAGACACCTTCTGAAATAGATGTTGAATAAAATTAAACGCATATTTCAAGCTGAACTTTGCAAACAAGCGAAGAAATGGCAAAAAATAGCTCTTAAAGGTCAAAAATTGAAAAACTGAAAGCATTTAACTTCAAAGAGTAAAAAAGGTAATCGGTTGTTGTGTAAATAGCACAGAAAGTTCTATCCACATGAAAAAAAAGCTATTGAAAAATCGGTTTCTCTTTTTTTAAACTGCCTCGGTTTTTGTTCTTGTTGAGATGAGAGGGTCAAAACGAAAGCGCATATATCAGGCATATTCGATAATAGTAATTAGGGCATATTCGACGACAGTTAACTCCAAAAATCTAATAAAAAAAGATGTTTAGAAAAACATGAAGTCTACTAAAAAGATTATAGGTGCTTTTGAGCCATTTCATTATTTGAGCGCATAGAAACTTGGACAACTTCGCCACGCTCAAATAAGCAGCACTTCAGTGAGTAGAGCAAATGAATCAGCGCAAAAAAAAACGTCTATCAACTTGATCCAGTGCCAATTTTCACATCAAGAAAAATTAACGATAGAATATAAGTTAGTTGTATTTCCACTTTAAACCTCAAAGCGTCGATATCTTCGAAATTCAATTTTTCGCGAACAGTTAGAGTACACAACATTTCGAAACGTATTAAGTTCTCTAAATATCGAGGCAGTGCAATGTTTACAACAGTTGCCTATCCACGGAGATGATTATCGGAGGCTCGCAACACTTGCGATGCTGAAATACTAAAAAAAAAGACAAAAAGTAGAAAAAAATGAAGCGTATTGCGTACCTTTATTTCAAACAATCTGCAAAAACAATTCTGCAAAAACAAGTACATTACAACAGCAAAAAACTTCAGACTGAAATCAAATTGGCTGCAATGCATTAAATTACTACAAAAACTATTGACGAACCGTTGGAAAAAATTCCAAATCGGCTCCTTTTCCAGTTCCCCCCTTCAAATTCAATTTTTGAAAGCTCATTTAACGTTGTTGTCATAATGCAATAAAATCTGGCGTGGTGAACAAATCGACAACTGTGAACAAATTTGTTCTTCATACTTTACTGCGTAACATCACGCACTTAGCCGTAATAACAGGTAAAACAAACATAAAACTCGGTGTTTTGAAAAAGGGGAAACTGGAAAATAAATCCCAAATCTTCTGTTTTCTATATGTTCATCGATGAAGACGAACAAAAGAATATCATTGGAAACAAAATTACCCGCAAACGAAACCGATTTAAAAAGACTTTTAAAAAATGAAGACAAGAAATTGTAATTATAATTCGAAAAACAAACAACAGAAGATGATCATTGTATAATAGGTTCGAAGACTATAGAAAACGCATTATGTGCATTAAGGAAACCAACTGAAATCGACATTTCCAAACAAAAATCATCTAGAAAAATTCAGAAAAAAAAGAAACGAACATTTTGAAAAAGGTTGTTCCCAATTTGCTAAGCCTGCAGGCTTGGTTAATGTCATTCTATCAAAAAAACGCGGTTTTCGTTTTAACACAGGGGCGAAACAGAGCTTCGCATAACTTGCGATATGAAAAAAACAGTACTGCAAGCTAGCAGACAGGAAGAGAAAAGAGAGACACTAAGTCCAAAGAAAACGTAGAAGTTTTCGAAGACACCGAATTTTCAAAAAATTAAAAATGTTGTCTGGAATGCTTTTCAATCTGCGGGAAAAACGTCCGAAAACACATTGGACGGCGTTTAATGAAAATTCAAGAACACTTTTGAGCAAAAAAAGAGTTGTTGTCCAAGAAAACTTTGAACTACAATTCTATTCTGAGATTTTCAATTTTTTTGCAATCCGGAAAAAAGCATACAAATTATGGTTCCTTCGAATGGCTCAAAACAAAATTAGTAAACCAACAAAACATAAGTTCAAATCATCAAGAACAAAAAAGTTTTTCGGCGAAAATTTTTTTTAACACAGAGGCGAAGCAGCGCTTCGCAAACACTTGCGAGAATACGACCAAAAAGCAGCTCTATCAAGTGTCATAAGAAAATGTAGAAATAAGCATCGAATTTGCAAAAAACTCGAGTCTCAGCGAAAACTGTGATTAGCAAAAATCTGCGATCTAGCAAATTTGAGTCTCACGCACTAACCATTCAGCCACGGATGCTTAAAATCCCCAAAAACTAGCCACCAGTAACGCAGCTGCTTATGCTAATAATATGCCAAATCGATGCAGCAAAAGTAGCACCAAATACAAAAAGATGAAACTTTGCAGGTAATAAAAAGCACATCATAAAACCACATCATGTATAAATTATGCATTTCAAAAAATTGCGGGATATATTGAGTTTCTGAAATCGAAAATTTCTGAAATCGATATTTTATGATTGTTATGTTGTTGGAAACAAATAGCTTTCTTCGGTTTCAATCATTTTGTATAGCCAATTCGATGCAGCAAATATTGTTGCTTTAAGTCGCAACAATATTTGCGACTTAGTCGCAACAAAATTTGCGAATTAGGTTGGAAAAAACAGAAACTTCGTACTATAACACTTTGCTTCGCAATTGTAGAAAGGAAATATATGAAGTCAAGGCTAGTAGAATTACAAATTGCAGGAGTAAATGAAAAGATAAAAAGCAACTACAATGAAAAATGCAAGCGCAAAAAATTACTAAGATGCGGCAACTAAGAGAAATGCCAGTTGGAAAAAAACAGAGGTCAAATTCGGACCCCCAAGCGTATTGATAGCCTCCGTACTAAGTGTGCCGAAGACGCTTAAAAATTTAAGTAGAAATTAATCAAACTTAAAAAATCAGTCATTGACGAAAAAATCATCGGAAATTGGTACAAAAAAGGTAGCTCAAAACCTCATGAGCTCAAATATTTGCACTAAAAGTTTAAAAATAAAACAGCCGACTGGTCAATTAACCGCCAAAAAAATTTCGAATGAAATTACCACAAAAAAATGTTCAGCAAAATAAATTCAGGTTTATTCTGAGCTTTCGAACAAATTTTAATATACCTAAAGCAATTCTACTAGCAACAAATCAAAAAATTCAAAATACTTTAAAAAGACGACACCCAATAAATCTATGAAATACCGAACGTTTTGATAACAAACGAACAAGGCATACTGTTTACTAGTATAGCAGTATAATCATGAAATCTGTTATATCTGTTAAAAAGAAGTGATAGATGTGATAGAAGTGAAAGTGATTCAATGATTGTTTTGGACAGTTTATTTACCAGGAAAAAAAGTGTAAGTTCCAAATTTATAACCAGGATAGCTAGTTGATGTGCATGGAGCACAGAATGTTCCGACCATAGCCTTAAAAAAAGACAAAGTTTTTTCAAATTAATTTATCTTTTTTTCGGCGTGGTGTGATGAAAGGAGCTGAACAAAAAAAACTGAAGATAAGATATATTTGACAGTCATAGTAAAATAAGCAAATTGAAAATTATTTTTTTTCGAAAAATTACATGGAAATTTTTTTTTAATTTTCGAAATATTTTTCAGTTTTGCAGTTTTTTGAATTTTTGAAAATTTTGATTCCAAAAGGCGCTAAAATACTCAAAATAAAATAAGGTTACTCAATTAAAATTAAATTTTTACATTTTAAATCACGCTATTCTAAGCTTTTAAGCAATTTAAATAAGACTCCTCGCTCACTATATTCCTTCGATATAAGCCGAAAAGTCAAAAATTTCAAACCGGTTTATCTCGACAGTGAGATTTATTTGAAACGATTTGATGCGGTTCAAATCACAACTGTAAGGACTTTAATATGATCGATCAGTCAAACCAGTCCGATGATTATTTGTGTTGCCTGATTTTGCATGGAAAACAAACAGAAAGAAAAAACTAAAACACCTGAATACAAAATTCCTCCCCATTTTCAATGGTCGAAACAACAATTGCTGATCGCGAGCGCAATTATCTTTCTGTACATGGAATTGAAAGGAGGCCAGACTGGAAAGTGAATGAGATACCAAGAGCAACATGCAGCCCTGATATCCGTTACCAGTATCAGACAGAATTTTCGCTTCCACTACTCTTCCCTTCATTATAGTAATTGATGTATGCAATATTTCGAAAAAGGGCGTTAGAATGTTTCAGAGTTTTACAGTAGTATATAACTTCCCGATGACAGCAATTTAACTAATGAAACTGGAAAGTTTTTATGTAGATTTTTTAATGTAAATTAATCTATAAAAAAGGAAAAAATCGGCTCATTTCGGGATGTTATTTAATTGATGTCAGAATAACCGGAAAGTACTCTAGTTAAAAAACACACTAGAAGCTCTCCTAGTGTTGTTTCTAGTATCTGATTTCTTGAGAAAAATACCACCATTTATTTAGAGAGTGGTAAGAACAATAAATAGCAATAGCCCACATCAGGATTAATGTTTAATAGCCAACATGTATATATGCGATTTTTGATGATGTCACCGTCCAAAGGTTCTGTTTTTTTCCTGCTTAAAAATTGCGAGGCACATTCAAATAATTGTCTGATCTGAATCATAAAAATCAAATTTGTTAAGTTGCAATCCGTTACTTAAATTAAAAAGAAAGTACAAATATTCGTCAGAAAAATACCACTAAAGATTTTGAAGGTTCATCAGCTTGAAAAAAATTATACGTTTTACCTTGCGAGAGGATAAGAGCTCCTAGTCTTATGGCCAGGATCAGATTTCTCATAATTGCTATAATCATTCATTCCAATTACAAACAAAATGTAAGACTTTTTAGTTCAAGCTAAACGCTGGATAGATATTCATTAATGCAATCGATAACCGATGAGCAATATCACAACAAAAATCGTCAAAACGAGCGAAGAAAACAAATAACACTAGTTATTTATTCATTCAACAAAGAAGAGCCGTAAAATTTGGGCCACCATCGCCACACAAGAAAAAGTGCGAAATTTTGGAGTCATTAAAACCTGATATCATAAAAAGACATAAAATCGAGATGTTTGAATAAAAAATATATTTTATAGGCACGGAGACCTAGCTAGGGTAGCTTGTTTCGATGGAGTAGTCTACGGTCGGTAGCTTTGGGTGATAAATTGGGAGTCTCCCAGGTCAATTAATGAAAATTGCCTCACTCTCAAAAAAGACGGCATTGGGAGCAACTTACCGCAGAAAAATACAGCATTCAAGCAATTCGATTACAAAAAAAAACTTATCGAATTTGATGAGAAGAAAATTTGTTCAGTTTGAACTTTGACATTTCAGTTCAATCAAAAAAAGTTACGTCAAACATCGTTCAGAACGACAAAACAGAGTAATCTAAATCATGTGTTTTTAAGAAGCTCACATTTTTTCATGCAAATGCTGTTTATTTGCTGGTGCTTCCACTTATCGCAAGTTTATTGAAGCTATTAATCTGAGACTGTTGTATTTGGAGATCCGCCTATTAGCACGTGTGTCGATTAGCATGCCCTTGAAAATGACCGAAATTGAAAAGACTGCAATTGACTCACTCGCTATTTCAAGACTTGTTTGCTCAAGTTAGCAATTTTGAACAGTGACGACTTCGTCGAATATTTAATTAGGAGAAAATGAAATTTTAATTCCATTAACTAACGAAGATTAACTAAGAGATTTTTAAAATTAATTGAAAAGTGGAATCATTCGTTTTTAATTTGAATGAACACCTAATCAAAGCAATTATCGCCAGCTAATAGGCACACAAGCCAGTTGAGAGGGTTAGTAGCTGAATACTATATTGTTCTGGAGCACACCTCCAAGAACAAATTATCAAAATTTATGCAATAAATAAGCAATTCAGTTACAATGCTTACATGGCGGCAGGTTTGTATGATACCTGATGAATATATTAGAGAGTATAAAGATTTTGAACGCTGAAAAGAGAGAAAATTTTGAAAAAAAAACGTCTGCAATGAACTAATATCAACAACAATTTTGTGCAATTTTCGCTCTTTCTTTCGTTAGTTTCGGTCTCAAGAGAAAATAATGTATTTATAGAACATTTTTAGTTTATTTGATCTTGTCGACTATTTACCAATATTCATTTACAAACACAGAAAACAAACATACCAAAAGACAGAGTATACTATACTGAAACCGAACCGTTGGCAGAAGTCAAAACTAAAACAGACGCATGATTTAATATTTTCATCAGATTAAATAAACACGATGATAAAAGGTATTCCTCTTTTTCTTTCACTAATTCGATTAAAGGCGTCTCACTATCACTTATTAAATAACAGTCTGATGTACATGTATTTGCCCTTTAAGTCGTTCCAGCAGATGAACACTGACATTGAGAGATGACGTGCAGATATTCGATAGTGTAGAAAAGCGAAAACCAGAAAACTAGATCGGTATTACAAAAAAAGTTAATTCCGTAGCCAAAGAGGTAAATACCAACATGCGAGCTGTTCTGCTCTGTACACGCAGAACCACTGGTAACAAGCGGGGAACTGATTCACGCGCAGTTTCTCCTCATGCCGGAAGTAAGCACAGCGGAGCAGGAGTATTCTACTTGCCAATGCCTTTTTACAAATTGTCGCCTGTTAAGAATTGTCGCTTGTTAAGAATTGTCACCTGTTACGAATTGTCGCCCTACCGGTTAAGACTATGCATTTTTAAGGCTGTGCATGCTGTTTTTTCTTTAAGCAACAAACACTAATAAGTATGAGCCTCGAATCTAGGCCACTTTATTATCGTACCTACTTACTGATTTTCGAGAGTTAGAGCTATGTGATCTTTCGTTGTGATCTTTCGTCAAAAATGGGATCTTTGCACTATCGGATGTTTGCACTGTAATATAGTTCTTCGCACCGGTAATATAGTTCTTTCGTGCGTCAGCAAAAAAGGCAGCTAGATCGCAAGTTGATTTACTACTGAAGAAAGTAAAACAGTGCTGTCTAATCTAGTTACCCCTAATATTTGGATACTCTTAAAACTGGTGGTCGCTTATTGATCAGAGGAGCCAGACCTTGGAGAAACATTCCAATAATATTTTCTTGTAGAGCGGATTAGAAATCCTTTCATTTTATTTGATGCTTATGTTTGTAATGAAATCCTTTCCCGAGGGGTTATTGGTCAAAAGGGGAACTCCCTTGACCGTAAAACGAGTTAAAGTTCACTTGGAATTTACCCCTGATTTGAAGCTTATGCATCTAAGACTGCACTACAGAGGACGAAATTGTCGGAGCGTGAAATATACAACTCCTTGTGATCTGCTGGCGACGTCAAAAATTGAGATCCAAGAGGTTCTCTTGGCACGCTTCAGCAGTTAAGCAGTTACTAAGCAGCCACTGTTTAATAAACTCTGGAAGGCAAAACAATAAACCTAGGAACTGCATTATAATTTCATAAAGTTGAGGTAGATTTCGGCGTTTTGCTTTAGAAAAAAGTGATTCGAAATTGGTTCGAAAAACAAACCCTGTTTCAGGGTTATTCTCAGTTGTGGTTGAATGAAATGAGACCCGCTTTGGTCGTAGGATATACAAAAACTGAACTTAAAACAAGAGCTCAAACATCATACAAAAATCAAACCAGATAGCAGAAGCCTCATGTTTATAGCACTGAAAAGACAACATTTTTCCAGTAATTTGCTTTTGTTGTTGGTATGTTGCCCTTTAGCTGCAATAGCCTTCGAAAACCCGAAAAGCCCTTAAGAACCACGCATTTAAAGAGCACGTGCGTTAACTGTAGCTTTTTTATGTGGGCCAAAACAGCTATCCATATGGCAAAACATAGTACCAGCTACGCAGAAAATCGGTTAAGCTTAACTATTAATGAAACCCCCAGATTTTGATTTTGATAGCTCCCTAGTTAAAGACTTAGCGATCTACAGTTAAAGGCTTAGCGATCTATAAAACCCTGAAGCTATAAGTTTTTCTAATATTACTAATTGGATTATTTGATTTTTTAAAATGTTAGCCTATGGCTGAAGTAAGGAAATCACATAAGGCATGAACAAAAACATGGTAGAAAAAAGCAGCATGAAAACAAATCTGAGAAAATTCACTTCGCTCATTGCATTTATTATAGAACTCCTTTTGAGTGACAGTAGACAGTTGTGGGGAGAGTAGACTTGTGTTGGGGGGGTGTAATTCAGAAAACGAAGAAGTGTCATAAATACAGGGAAAATGATGGGGTGAAGTGGTCAGACCAGGAGGGCAGGTGGGGAACAAAGACAGCGAGGGAGAGAGGAAAAATAGAATAAAAATAACTCTAAAAACCCCACATTGCAGAAAGATCGACTGACAGAAAACTATTCAGCTAATCAGAAATCCACATATGAGAGATTAAAGCATGAAAATATATCTATTGTGGACAGTTTAAAGCTAGCTTATGATGAGTTGTTGAAATTTTCGACATAGTGACCTTCGGTCATGAGAACAGTCCCTAAAGATCATAAAGTTCTATATGTCTGGTTGCCTGTCATATTTCACTTAGCACTCCTTTAACACAGTCAGTATATGGACTTTGGATTTAAAGCTCACATATTTTTTTTTATTATCGACGGAAAACAAGCAGTGAACCAATTATCGAACGATTTGATTAGGATTTCAGTGGTTAACAAAATTTGGCATCTTCGGTCAAAACTTCACAAAATTTGAGAACCGCTCAGGGCAAAACTGCGAAAATGCTATTTTAAGCTCGAAACCATGTTAACAGTTGGAAGTTCTATATTCAAACGACCTTCAAAATCTCTGTCAGTTTAGTCATACACGTTCTGCGGAAATTTCTGTCAGTTTAGTCATACACGTTCTGCGGATAGGAGTTTTTTTCGAAATCATATAGTCAAAGGTAGCTAAGCCAACAAAGACTTAGGATAAAGCGGTTTACCAATTAAGCAGTCAGCTCGGTTGACAAAACGATGCAAATAAAACAAGACTGCTCGTATCAGAGCAAAGCCCTGAAAGTTAGGACTGCCTTTTAACGTTTATGGAGCAGTAATAACATAAACAACAAAAAAATTAAATGAAAAAAATATAAAATGAAAAACATTTTTTTTCTAAAATTTGAAAATTTTTCTATGAAAATCATCCACCCACACGCCATATAAAGTACAAAACAATAGGTTTCGCTCCTTGCAACAAATCAATTATAGCAAATAAGCTTCTTTCAACCAATTTGGAACGATTTCTAAGACGGATTAAATCTCCGCTTACGCGTTGATAGCGCGAAATATATTGCACGTTAATTGTCCCAAATTGGTCAAAATGGCAATCTTTAAACCCTCATAACTTTACGAAATATGATCACAGGTGAAAAATCTTTTCAAATTTAAGCTCAGGACAACAATAGCTTTCGAATGATATAAAAAAAATTCCGTCAAAAATGGCTAGTTAAAAAGTCGAAATTTGTCTGAAGAAAAAAAAACCCAACCCGAGCACAAATATTCCGTTACTTTCGTATCGAAAGTCGGAACAAAAATAGTGAATTTTGCTCCGACTTTAGACAAAATGGTGTCCCACTCTTTAACCCTACGATATTTAACCCCCTCTGTTTACACCCCCTAAATTATAACCCCGTAACATGATTGGTCGGGGTTATACCCAATTAGGTTCTGCCCCGCAACAATTTAACCCCCTTTGAATGACGATAATTTGTTTCAAATTAAGTCCTTTTTATAAGTACAGGAGTAGTCCAATTAAGCTTACTAATTGAGGCCTGAAAAGCTAGTTTTAATTCACTTGATGCCTCTAGCATCTCAAAAATAATTGCATTTCGATTAGTTAGAGAAATAATCCCTCACTCACGCGTTTAAAACAGAGATAACTTACATGGTGCTAATTGAAGGCAATAAAAGACGTTTGTGAATTTTATAAAAAATCATACTGCCTATTTCTTTAACCATTGTTATACCACTCTATCAAGTCAGATATAATGTTTGAAGCGTCATTCCATTTTACTTTATCTTCGAAAGACAAAAAAATGCTAGTGGTATCAGGCCACGAGTATTTCCTGAAACGCAAAAACAAGACAACAACAAATTGGAACTGCTCAAAGTACCAAACCCATAAATGCCGCGCAACAGCAATTACGGATGGAGAAAATTTTATTGAAACGAGGGGTCAACATAATCAAGATATTTCCACGGGCAAACCTGATGCTCGACTAGTTTTGAAAAACATCAAGGATCTAAGCGATAGTAACACCCCAACCGTCGCAGTCGCAACCGCCATTCAGCCCATTACAGACAACATTGCCACTCAACTAGCCCTACCATCCAAAGAAGATTTAGTTCGTACCGCACAACGAGCACGCAAGCAACGAGAAGAAGTCTTACCAGTCTCCCCAGCAACCAGAAGTTTCGAAATACCCGAACGTTTCAAAAAGTTTATAAGATTTGACGGTTGGCAAAATGATCACGAGAGGATTATTTTATCCGGCGACCCTGAAATGCTACGTGTGCTTGAAACATCCAACTTTTGGTTGGCTGATGGAACTTTTTAAGTCACCCCGAAAATGTTCTGTCAACTTTACTCCATACACGTTAAACTTTCAGGAATAGCCCCTGCTTGCATATATGCGTTCCTGCCAAATAAAACAGTAAAAACTTAACACCGTTTTTTAGAAGCCCTAAAAGTACTAGCCCCTGATAGTAGACCTGAAAAAAATTTACTGGATTTTGAGCAGGCCGCTATTCAAGCGTTTCAGAAAAATTTTCCCGAGACCAAGCTGTCGGGATGTTTCTTCCATCTTTCACAAAGTTTTATGAGAAAAATTGCGGAGCTCGGATTGAAAAAGGATTAGGACCATGAGGCCTTTGGTTGTCATCCGAATTATTCTTCCAACTTTGGCTCTTTGATTTTTAGTTAAGCCAATGTTTGAGTTTTCAAAGCATTAGATCAATTCTGTCGGCGCCAAAACATCAAGGTCAAGAAATTCAAATGGTTTTGGACTGTTTTGTATGGGACTGTTTTTAGAACCCTTTTTTGATGTTTCGGACTCTTTTGTATGGTACTGTTTTGTATATGCACCATTTTGAATCATGTCGGTCGGATTCGTTTTCAAGTTCATATCAAAGTCTAGACTATCGGCAAGGTCATTTCTGTTCAAATCTAAAACGCATTTAGCAGCGTGCATGCTTACTCATTTTGGTTCGCAAAATTTTTCGCAATTAAAGCTTTGATGTTTACCGACGATATGGTTCCGAATCCTTTTCAAGTAAATTTCACTTTGATTCTAACAATTGGTTTTAAAAAGGGGTTAAATTGTAGTGGGGTTATCTGATTTCGGGGTTATATGAGAGGGGGTTAAGAAAAAGGTGGTTACAAAACACGGGGTGATAAGCTTGGGAACCAGAAAAAATGACCAAATAAATCTACTCGGGAACATGCCGTTACATACACTTTTAAGCAATTACAAACGCATTGTAACCAGTACACAACTTCGTAAAATCAAAGGTTACTCCGTAAAAAAGATGTTTATGCACGAAAAATGGTATGTGGACACGGAAAAAAAAGAGCCGAATTTACTTATACCAAGTTGAAGGTACCAATACTGAAGACCTGAGCTAAAAATTTAATAGACATTTCTTAAACAATCAGATTTTGTGAAGTTATGATGGTTAGAAACTTTGCAATGGGGATCATAATTGAGCGAATTATTTCGTTCCATTAACACGCAAGCGGCAAATTAATCTCGAAAGAAATCATTCCAAATGAAATTGATTCAAGATTCGTGGTCTAATTGACATGTTAATAGATGCTGAATATATCATTTTGACTAAACATAACTTGGAGAGAATTTTCAATTAAACGGCAGTTTAGCAAAACAATTGAACTTATTACTAAATATATTGAATTCTGTATAAAAGATAATATCCTCAAAGAATATCCGACAAAATGGCAGACACTTAAATGGAAGCAGCAGCTAAGTCAATATCAACTTCTCAGCAAGCTACTCAACAGAACATAAAACAGAAAACAAACCTTTGGGCACTCGTTATCTCCATTTTCGAGGAAAACGTTGTAAGCTCAAGCATCCAACAAACGACCGATTAAAAGCAGATCTGATGAACCGTTAAAAAAATATATAATGAACTCAAAAGTTTCACGGATAGTATTTTGAAGATGCAATTTTAAAAAATACTTCAATCTTTGTTATTCACTTAGGATGTGTGTGGGGTAAAACTGCAAATCTTTTACCATATCGAAAACAGAGCCAACCACTAGCACAGAACGGAAGCGGAGGTTCGCAACACTTGCGATACAACGCAAGCGTAGCATTGGAAGCTAGCGAGTAGAAAATGAGACGGGAAAACAAATTACACAGAGGCGAAGCCGAGCTTCGCAATACTTGAGATGCAAAAACTCTGAAAATGAAGTCGAAAAAATTACTTGAAAAAATAACTTGAAAGATACAGCTTTTAAAACTTCATGGTTGTATAGAAAAAAGTTCAAAAACCGCCTAAAAAAGAGTTGAAAATCAATTACCGAGCGGCAACAAATTTTAGGTCGGAACCTGTTTAAGCCGACAACAACTGTTGTCATAAAAAAATTTCACGAAGTTTTAAAAACTTTTACGACCCATCCAACCTGAGACAAATAATCCCATTCGAATATATTTGTCCTCAAAATTATCCGATATAAATTGACTGAGCCGATACAACCTAAACTGAAACGAAAAATAAATGAAAACCCGAAATTAAAAAAAAAACCCGAAATCAGACTTGGTAAAATCACAGATTACTGAAAATTCATTTAAATTGAATAACTGTTTAAATTGAAAGAAAACTCATGCTCTAGAAAGTAAGGCAATGAAAACCCTTTGAAAACCCTTTGCGGGGAGCGGTGGTGAAGTGGTTACGTCTCCGCCTCTCAATCGAAAGGTCGGATGTTCGAGGCCCACCATGATCCGTGCTCGTTGCTTGAGGGTGAAGCAACATTACCCAGCCTAGAAAAATAACCAAAAAAATTGCATGTAGTTCTTAAACAGGGGCACAACAGCGGTTCGCCGTGATGAGCTGTACAGCTCTTGTGTTGGTCCTTTCCCCCGTAGATAAATGGTCTTAAAAAATAATAATTACAACCGGAAACGGTTTTTAGCTAATTACTACTCAAATTATAGTAGTTGAAGTAAGATGAAATGAGTGCTGTGAACAAGGTTATTCACGGGAAAAAATGTCTAGTAACCGAGCACATTACACTTGCAAATCGCAAGTTTGAAAAAATGTTTTCAGAAAAAAAAAAGTTGAAAGAACACAACTACAAAATGTTCATGAATTTCTCTCAACTAGTGTACAATTTCAAGAAAAAAACAGTCGAGAAACGCAACCACGAGCGTTAAATAAGCATTCGGTATCACTTAGCTAGAGACAATTTAATCGACAGTACTTGGTTAAACGTTCGTTGCTGTTAAACGTTCGTGCAAACTTTATCGACAGTACTTGTGGATTCCCGTTGAGCCGAAAACAAAGAAATAATGAACAGATACTGTTGCCATAAAAATTAAAAGATATTGTTGCCATTGTTGTTTTAAATGACTTGGTTTAAAAATTCTAAGACGCCCCACCCTTTTACCCTACTCCGCTCATGAACTCCTTAATCAATTAAATTACAGAACCACTGAAGTACATTCAAAAAAAGATAACGTCAGAAGAAATTCCGAGCCACAGATATTTATCCGATAAAATAATGCCGACAAACGAAAGTCCGACAATTCAATTTTGCCACAAAAAAAATTCTTTCAATAAATCAGAAAATGTCCTGCCGACATTCAAATTACACGCTTTACTCCAAAATTAAGTGGAACTGGTCTGGGAAATTGTTGATGTTCCATCATAAAGCATATCCATCTTCTTACAGATTCGAAAGAAAAGTTGTTTTCGGGAAAAATGTGTAGTAGTAGATTACAAGTTCGCTTGCTCTGGCAAGTGAGATTACAAAAATCGGCCAGTTAGCCGATAAACAGTGATCATTTAAACTTGAAATAAAATTGACTCAGACAAAACTCAGCACAAAATAACGAAACAAATGATTTGAGCAATATCCAGTTACCAACGTGAAAATTAGGATTTTATTCAAAAGTGCCTTCAATTGTCTGTAGTACATTTGTAAACGTGTGTAATAAAACCCATGCGTTTGAACAAAAAGAGTGATCACTTTGTGATTTTTTAAAACTTTGTATCAATTTTTTTGTTAGAAGGAATGATTAAAAACTATACTCATATCTAGAGAACAAGACTAGTTGTATCAAGACGAAGCCCTGAATGTCCCGGCTGCACTTAAACGTCGATGCTCCGTCGAAATCGAAAATAACTTAAAAATTGAGCTATAACACTATTGTTTCGACTTCAGAAAAAAGCAACAAATCAAAGGAAAAAATTTAGAAAGATTTAAGAGCAGTCGGAACATTCTGGGCTTCGCCCTGATACGAGAAGTCTGGTTTTATGTTTCAAATTGGAACACTGCGGCTGTAGTTTCGGTTTCAATTGTTTTGAACAAGTCGTCTAGTTTCGGACTGATGAAATGAACTTGTCATAGAGGTGTTTCATTTTCAGCACAGGCATGTTATGGCGATACAACCAATGAAAGTAAGAGATTCAACAAAGAAGCCATTAAAAATAAACTGAAATTGAGCCTGGCACTTGACAGTTGAATACACATGATAACGGCATGTGTGTAAATCAGCAAACTATTGTGGTAGTTCAGTACGGACTGAAGGTGTTTTCTTGACTTTGTAGAAAATTTGTTCGCTAAAATTTTGATATTAGACGAAATAACCATTCGATAAATACTATATAGCTTTAGATGACCAGTCTGTAAATTTTGCTTGAAATGAATATGAGGACATATTTTCGTACTTTTTCTCAATCTTTTTTAAAAAGGGATGTACAAAGCAGTTTACTACTGGTGTATAGTAAATCATCGAATGAGGTTACTTGTTATAAATTACATAGCCGAGATTGCCAAGTGGGTCAAATTGTTCCCACCATTGAAAATGGGAAGGAACTTTGTAATCGGGTGTGTTTTAGTTTCTTTCCTTTTACAATCATCGGAGAGTTGAGTGATAATATTAAAGCCCTTTCAGTCGCTATTTGAATGACATTGAAAAGTTGCAAATTTTTTTTTCCAGTGTCGAGGAAAATTGGTTTGAAATTTTCGGTTTCTTGTCTTAATTCGAGCAAATAATGCAAGCTAGCAGGCGTACAATAGCTTATTCTAATGAGTTAAAAGCTTTCAATGGCCAATAGCTTTATTTGAAAATTAGAAAGTTAGATCTACCCGAGTAACGTTAATTTTTTTTTGAGTATTTTAGCGCCTTTTTGGAATCAAAAATTCAAAAAACTGCATTTTTTTTTCGTTTTGCTTTTCAATTTTCGGCAAAAATTGATTTTCACTTTGCTTATTTTACTATGACTGTCGAATAAGCCTATTCTCTAGTTTTTCGTTGATCTCCTTTATCACACCTATGGTCGAAACATTCTGTGCTACTTGTTTTTAATTTCAATTTGTCGGACGGAAAAATGAACATGGATCTTTAAACAGACATGATATTCCGTACGAGACAATACAGACATCTTGATAGTGAAAAACTTTCTCGATCATAATTTGGTGATATTTAGGCCAGTTAACTTCAGTTAAATTAGGTCAGTTAAAAAAATCATTCATTCATCATTTGGGGAAACAATTCGTTTATAAACCCAGTAAGCATTATATTAGGTTGGCTCAAGAAATGTTTCATCAAGAAACACGTAAGCTGATAAAATCTCAAAGGATAAATAATTAAAATTAGCCGATTAAAAAGACGTGATAATCCGTTCGAAATAATACAAACATTTAGATAGTAAACAGTGAGGCAGTTGTGCATAAGATCTTATTTCAAACCAACATTTTCTCGATCATAATTTGGTGATATTTAAGCCAGTAAGGTTCATTTTTAATTCTGACTAATTTCCATTGGAGAAGCTTCAAAAAAAATTAGTGAAAAAATCATTCATTCATCATTTGGGGAAACAATTCATTTATAAACCCTGTAAGCATTATAATACGTTGGCTCAAGAAATGTTTCATCAAGAAACACGTAAGCTGATAAAATCTTAAAGGATAAATAATTAAAGTTAGCCGATTAATTAGCCGATTAAAATGACGTGATAATCCGTACGAAATAATACAAACATCTTGATAGTGAACATTGAGGCATTTGAGCATAAGATCTTTTTTCAAACCAAAGTTTTATCGATCATAATTTGTTGTTTTCATCTTCTGAAAACAACAAAAAACCATGCCTTAGATCTTACCGCGCCATATTTAGACAAAAAAAAACAAGTGATATTTAAGCCAGTTAACTTCATTTGTAATTCTGACTAATTTCCATGGGAGAAGCTTCAAACAAATTAGCGAAAAAAAATCATTCATTCCTTATTTGGGGAAACAATTCATTTATAAACCCTGTAAGCATTATAATAGGTCGGCTCAAGAAATGTTTCATCAAGAAACACGTAAGCTGATAAAATCTTAAAGGATAAATAATTAAAATTAGCAGATTAAAAAGACGTGATATTCCGTACGAAAAATACAAACATTTAGATAGTAAACAGTGAGGCATTTGTGCATAACATCTTATTTCAAGCCAAAATTTTCTCGATCATAATTTGTTGTTTTCATCTTCTGAAAACAACAAAAATCCATGCCTTAGATCTTACCGCGCCATATTTAGACAAAAAAAAACAAGTGATATTTAAGCCAGTTAACTTCATTTGTAATTCTGACTAATTTCCATGGGAGAAGCTTCAAACAAATTAGCGAAAAAAAATCATTCATTCCTTATTTGGGGAAACAATTCATTTATAAACCCTGTAAGCATTATAATAGGTCGGCTCAAGAAATGTTTCATCAAGAAACATGTAAGCTGATAAAATCTTAAAGGATAAATAATTAAAATTAGCCGATTAATGAGCCGATCAAAAAAACGTGATAATCCGTACGAAACAATACAAACATCTTGATAGTGAACATTGAGGCATTTGAGCATAGGATCTTTTTTCAAACCAAAGTTTTATCGATCATAATTTGTTGTTTTCATCTCCCGAAAACAACGAAAATCCATGTCTTAGATCTTACCCCGCAATATTTAGACAAAAAAAACAAGTGATATTTAAGCCAGTTAACTTCATTTGTAATTCTGACTAATTTCCATGGGAGAAACTTCAAACAAAATTAGCGAACAAATTCATTCATTCATTATTTGGGGAAACAATTCATTTATAAACCCTGTAAGCATTATAATACGTTGGCTCAAGAAATGTTTCATCAAGAAATATGTAGGCTGATAAAATCTTAAAGGATAAATAATTAAAATTAGCCGAGTAAAATTTGCGGTATTTTTGTGAAAATTTATAGCCCTATAGACAGCCATTCACGCTAATTTTAACAACAAAAAGCAACTAAACCGAAAAATTTGTAGAATTCTGTTATCATTCAAATGCGAAAAAATAAGCTCAATAGTTTGAATAAATCAATAGAGCTCTTACATGTGCGTATTATACGCTTTGTAGACAATTAAGCCAGATCCATGTGCTCTATAAATCAAGATCTTAAAAATTACAAACAAAAGAAAACAAAAACTGTTGGTTGCTGGGCATGCAGAGGATAAAGTTCTGACACCAAAATTAAAAAATATAAATATAAAAAGAAACTTTTATAATTTTTTTGAATTTGGTGGTCGGAACTTCTCTGCTAAAAAATGAATACAAAATTCTAAAACAAAATTCCGCATAAAAAACTACAAAAAAGCCACTAGAAGAAACTTTAAAAAATAATAATTTTCATTGGATTAAACAAAATCTTTTCACGGCTTGAAAAAAACTCGCCGTGAAAAGAAAAAATTGCCACCTATTTATTACAGCGCACAATTTGATCTGATCCATGTGCACTATAAATCAAAATCGTAAAATCCAAAAATATAATTGAAAACAAAGACAGTCGATTGCTGAGCATGTAGCAGGGAAACTTCCCACCACAAAATGAAAAAAAATTATATTAAAAACTTTTTATAGTATTTTTAATTTAACTTTCTCTGCTACAAAAAAGAATATAAAAATTTAAAAAGAAATTCCTCAAAAAAGAAAACTACAAGAAAGCCGCTAGAAGAAACTCAAAAAAACAATAATTTTCACTGAATTAAAAAAAAATCTTTTCGCGGCTTGAATAAAACTCATCGCTCTATTATAGACTTGCTCGCCACTTCATTCACTCGAAATGAGACTGACAACCGAAACTTTCAGACCGGTTTTTTTTACATTACTAATTAGTTCAAATTGTGACACTAAAAGGTCTTCAATATTATTACCCATTCTGATGACTATTTGACGTAATTGATTTCCTGATTTGTCTGGATTTTTTTTGATCAATTTATGGATTTATCAATTTATTCAAACAAAGTTGTATATTAACTATTCTTGTTACTTTCGAAAATTTCAAATCCCGATAAACTTGCCAGGTATTGATTTTTTATCAGTTTTCAAGTTTTGTAAAAATTCAACGGGAACTGTCTCATGCTTCAGTGGAGTGTCGTAGAAACTCTCCAAAAAATCTGTTTTTTTTTCATATTATTAATCCGTGCTTTCTGACAGGTCGGTTATAGAAAAAAACGTCGACTAAGTTTAAAAGCGGACCAAATGCCCTGAAGCTAAAGAAGGGCTGGTTTTTCAGGATGAAACAGATTTGCAAAATTTGTTTAATTAAAATAAAACAAAAAAACTCAAAAAGTTCACGTTCTGATTCGTAATGCACAAATTTTCTATTTAAAAAATTTGTCAATCAAGTCTTAAGTTAAAGCAGAAAGTCAGGAAGCCAAAAATTTTCTCACAGGTTTAAAAAAAACAACTCGAGAAATTTTATTACCTAACCAATACTGATGTCTGCATTTTTATGCTTCATATAAGTTCAATGCGTTGTTTGCAATAAAAAAATTTTTGAACTAAATCGCCCGAACAAAAACGATGAAAGGACGATCAAATTGCAAAAAACTTAAAATGGTTAACTCAATGACAAAAAGTGAAATTACAGCGCACAATTTGAGCTAATCCATATGCACTATGGTTCCAACCTTGGTCTTAAAAAACAACAATTTTGTTTTCAATTGGTGTCATTTTTTCTGCGTGTTGTGATGAAATAATCTGAACATAAAAAAAGAAATTAGGCAAATGCGACAGTCACAGTCGAACAGGCCTATATGTAAAAAAAACAAACAAAAAAATCGTAACAAAAATTTCAAAAAACGTTTTCTAATTTCTTTTCGCAGAAACTTTTGGAACTTTCGAAGTTTTTGATTCCCAAAGTTGTGCTAAATAACTCAAAAAACTAACTTTAATCCAGTAAAACTGAGTTTTTACGGCTTCAATAAGCTACTGTAAGCCTGCACACTCATTTTTTTAATTCAAATTTAGACCAAAAATCAAAAAATTCAAATCAGTTTTTTCTCGACTCTGAGATTTTTTTTCAATGTGGAATCTGAAAGAGCTTTGATATGACATATCACTCGACCCATTCCGATGATTATTTGTGGTAGCTGATTTTGCGTGAAAAACAAAAAAGAAAAAACTAAAACGCACCCGAATACAAAGTTCCTCCACATTTTTCAAATGGCCGGAACAACAATCAGCTAACAACAGGACCGCTCTGCTTAAGTCCTTTATGGGTTTCATAAGTTAAATCTTGATCGAAGAAAGGAAAAGTCCCTCAAAACGTTTAACCTTAGCACGGACATACGTTTTCTCACATTGGAAGCGTTTTTTTTTTCAGTTCGCGAAATTGGTTAAAAGATACCCGCTCACATTAAATTAGCAAAACTTAATTGGCTTCATGCATCAAAAGATATAAGACAACAAAAAGATCTACTATCAAGATAAGACCAACAGGCCAACACTAGTATTTCTAAATAATGGAAGTTATTATTCCTTTAGGACTTTCAATTCTTAGTGACAAGAACACTAGAAGCTAGAAAACACGAGGGCGTTTCTGGCTTTGTTTATTGAAAAAAGATTTAGTTTGAATGAAGGATTCAACTCCAATCTTAACGAAACTAAAACGCAACCGAATGCAAAGTTCCTCCACATTTTGCATATGATCGGAACAACAATCAGCTAACAACAGGGCTGCTCTGCTTAAGTCCTTTATCGGTTTCATAAGTTAAATCTTGATCTAAGAAACGAAACGAGCCTCAAAATGTTTAACCATAGAACGGACATAAGTTTTCTCATATTGTAAGCTTTTTTTTTTCAGTTCACGAAATTAGTTAAAAGATACCCGCTTACACTAAAATAGGAAAATTTAGTTGGCATCATGCATCAAAAGATATAAGACAACAAAAAGACCTACTATCAAGCTTAGACCAACAGGCCAACATTAGTATTTCTAAATAATGGAGGTTAGTATTCCTTTAGGACTTTCAATTCTTAGTGACAAGAAAACTTGAAGCTAGAAAACTTGAGGGCGTTTCTGTCTTTGTTTATTGAAAATAGATTTAGCCTGAATGAAAGATTCAACCCCAATCTTACCGAAGCTTAAGTTTCTTGTTAAAGTTCTCTCAAAGCATATTTGTGTAGCTCAACCAGTCTCACTGAGTAAGAATGAACTGTAGCCTAGAGGGTATTTTCTCTATATGCTTTTAGGCACCTTTAACTAAAATCGTGAGTCGTTATCAAATTAAAAAAAAAATTCTATTTCAAGATTAATCAGTTTGAAAAGCTTTGTGTTCCAGAATAGTTTACGTCGTTTTTTGATTTTTGAAATAAGTAAGCCCTAGGTATAAGTTAATGTAACAATATTTTATGTTTCATTAGTAATTGCTTCCAAGTTTTGATGGTCTTTCATAATTTGATTTCCAAATGTGCTTTTTTTGTTTTTTCGTTCTTCTTTAAACTATTAATACCTTATTAATTACCAATGATGACCTATATAACCATTTGTTTAACAATTGGTTTAACAAATTGGTTAAAAAAGGTTTACCTTTTTAACTCGACATAACTGCTAATTAACTCAGCTTTTCTCTGTCTGTATCTGTACATTTACAACCCATAAACCTATCCAGCTTTTTGCATTACATAACATTTTTGAAACTAAAACTGAACCCCTCACTTTATTCCATGCATTGTTGTTTCCTCGGCAAAAACTCTGAAACTGTGATTCTCCCCACCGGGACTATCTCCATTTTCCTGGTCGCCATAAGCCAGATTCTCGAAAGACTTCGAGAACCCAAAATTCAAAAACCCACACAGCCCACTGTCATCCGGCTGATCCGGAGATGGGCTTAACACTGGCTGCTGCTGATACAAAAGCCCAGGTGCACTTGCAGGTTGATAAATTAAAGGTCGCGTTTGCATTTGGAAATTGTTCGACGGCAAGTTTGTTACTTGATAAGATTGGGCATTCGGGTTATGTATTCCCCCATTCGCCATACTGTTGGCAGAATGTAGCGGCGGATTGTTGCCAGCATCTTTCGGCATCACGAAGTACTCGGCAAAAACTGGGGTCTGGGGGGCTGAAATAGCTTGGCGCAACGGAGGGTGCGCCGCACCGTCTGGGGGGTTGGTGGACACATAATGTGATGGAGAATAATGCTGGATGCTATTACCAGACTCCATTGCAGATAAAGTTCGCTCCAATAAAGTAGAGTAAACTAAGTAATATAAACACACTGGTGATAAATTAAAGATGCTTTAATATTCAGATGTTGGGGGAAGTACCGCAGGGGTGATGAAATGGTAATATGTTTTCAGGGTTGCTAGCTGGTATATTCCGCTACTCCTAATGAGTAGTTGGTATGTCTTTTACACTTGTTCGCGGTCTACTTGAGTTAGATCTAGAAATTAGGGAAAGTAATAAACTTTCTCTACTACGTTCTCGTACAAGAGAGAAGATAGCTGTATTTGTTGTAATAATGTAGAATGAAGATAAAAGTAAAAAGTGCAAAGTGTGATAATGAGCAAAACTCCTAACTGGATAAAAGGAAGGCAAAGAGTACTGGCTGGAATGTCGCAACTATCTATCGATGTCTCGAGTTTAGTTTCCTAATACATACACATCACTAGGGTCCAAAAGTCACAAATGGAAAGCACATTTAAAAATATTCGGGGAGGGAGTAAAATTTGCGTCTTGAGACTTGGGTGAGAATAGAAATTAGTTATTAGCAGTTCCTAGTTATGAGTTATAACTGAACTGCACCAGTACGTAGATGTCGTTTCATCCTTAATTAGATATGCACGCACGTATAGCTAGCAGTGGCTGAAGTTTTATTTATGATGCTGTAAACTGAATATGGAAAATATTCTATTTTTTTTTTCTAGAGCAAAAAAAGAGCCGATGCACATTATTGCAAATTTGAAAACTGCGTCCAGTTAAATTAATTTGGACCAACGGGACAAGATGCCAAAACTCTAATTTTCCATCACAGTTACCGGCACAGTATAATATCACCTTAGAGTGAGGCCACACAAAACCGTGAGGACTTTTTTCGCCGCCGATTCTTATTTTAGACACAAAATCTACCAGACTTGTTAATTACAGCAGTCTCCGGTAAGAAGAGATTTTAAGTAAAAGTGTAAAGTAATTCATATAAATTTCGCGACTTTTGAGAATATACAGAATTTTGAATGAAGAGTCCAACTTTTGACACTTTTCCTCCGGACTGTCTTCAGGAGCAGTCAAATAATTAACACACGGATCTTAACTAAATAAAGTCCAGAGCTGATTGACCAAGTTTGGAATTAAGACGATAACAACAAACAGGCGGTTTTTAACGTGCGAAATCTGGCTCAAAGTAGCAAATGAATAACAAGGTTCACTTGTTTTCAAATTGGTACAAATTTGGGTAATACGCACAAAACTCCCGCTAACTATTGAACTGGGTTAAATGTAATAAGTGGAGGCAATAATCTGTGGACGTGATCTTGGAAATTCAGATCGGATATTTTCAGAAGTTGCTTAGAAAGAAAGCGCTTTGCAGGCGCGAAGTTCCTGATATTCAACAAGATATTGTATGGCGTGAAATTCAAAAGTTGGGAAATATAGATAACTGATTTTGGTTTTGTTCTCGAGCGCGTAGGGGAGGGGGACTTAAAATGGTATAATACACACAGCAGGAGGACAGATATTATGAACAAGCGTTCAGATCAAGCGTGAAATTGCCTGAAGCGTAGTAAGACTGTTGAGCCGTATGATTTTTGCTTCGGTGGTGTTCTGTTATTTGACTGTTTTGAGCACACTTTTCTCTTTTTCGCCCAAGGGGCTTTAAGGGTCTGGGCGAAACTTGATTACCCTCTTGCTGATTACTTACAATTTATGCAAACAAAATGTCCAAAACTGTTTCCAGAACAAATTACAGCGTTCAGTCGGTCCTAAATGAGAAGAGAACGAGGGAGGCGATATTCCCTAGACACCCCAACGTGCTTGAACAGATATCTCAAAGCCCCTTTAAATTCTATCAAACATTCATTCAATCTTCACCCGACCCGGGACGTCTGCTGTTGACAAATAGGAACACAACATAACCCCCCAACACTACAAGAAACATATACAGCAGTCACCTAGCAGTCAATAGACCCGTAGACAAGAAGACAATAAAAGTAAAGTGCACTAAGCTCTTTCTCTCTGTTGCTCCGCCGGGCCACTGGGATAAGAAGTCAGCCGGGGTTTGATTGTGGGTTTTTATTTAGCCCGGCAACTGGTTAAATGCTAATGCTTAATGGTGGCCTAACACTTGTCTTTAAAGAAGTTATGTCGAACTGGATATCAACTTTATGTTATGTTGTATGGGGACGGACCATTGTAACTTTTATCTGATTAACTCTTGACCAGCTAAACAAATAGTGCGAAATAAAAATGGGTCGCAACCGAAATTTTAAAAATGAGAAACGATCAAAAATGCTGGAAGCACATAGAAATGGACTTGACACAAGTGTCTTAGCAATGTAGAATTGGGAGACACCGAATCGGCCACTGATCGATATCTAACTGATTTTTAGGGCGGGAAAGTTAATCTTAAATAGCAATAAGTCCCATTAAGATAGCAAAATCTCCTGAATTAGTAATAGAGTGGAGGCTCATTTGTGATCGGAATTAGACCAAAAATTGTAACATACTGTTTATTCTATCACAAACTGAAGCATTTGCTAAGCTAGTAATTCGTCTCAAATAACTTGGTTTAAAAAGGGAACACAAACAAAAAAATAGCGTTTAAATAAACAAAAAGCATTTAGTCAATACACTGTAACATACAACATCAAGTGAGAGCTGTATGGCGATGAATGCATATTGTGCTTCGTTTAACTCAATCAAGTTAATTATTTCCAGAGAAATGGAATTTTTTGAGTATAAATGCAATGAAATTTCCAAACTGGTTTTAAAAAATGTCAATACCATTCAAATTTAAGGAGACATTATTAGGAGTAGGTGGACGGCATTAATGAATTTTGGCATAGAGCTGAAATCATTCAGCTCTCGGTCCTGGCTATATACGCATACATTTCATTAGTTTAAGCCACCATGCGTCACAGTTGCTGAAAAAATAGATAGAACTTTTATTCTACACAATGAAAAAATTAATAAAACACATAACAGTGCCGAAAACTTTAAAACCACATTTGGTGTCAAACTGTTTTGTTTAGTCTAGTTCATTACATATATTTAACATGATTACATGGGAAGATCTAAAACTCCGCAAATCTTTCTAGTCGAATAACTGTCTAAAACAGCTAGTACTTACTAGTGAAAAAAAACTTTCAGACAGGCGAAATCGATACTTTCGTTCACTCCACTGCAAGTTGAAGCACCTACAAAAATTGTGGTACCGAGACAGCTTTACATGATTTGCAACATAGCGAAACGCAATCATTCAGAAAAATTAAAAAATCACAACGGTACAAGTTTTTACAAAATGATGTGTCAAGATGGTCCAGAGGGGGGCGGACTCTGGAAAAAACTCTTGAGCTAGTCCCATTGTAAGCAAATTTCCAATTCACGAGGTGCTGAATAAGAAGTTTGTTTTATCGAGCTTCGTCATTCAGTTTTTGTTTTCAGCTTTATCCATAACTTTGTTTTCAAACCTTTCGCCATCTACTAAACTTCGATCTCTATAGTTAAGCAGGTTGTCACGGAGGTTAATTATTTAAGGTTTTAGTTATTTCAAAATAGCTTGCCTTGCAAAAATGAAATACGATCAATTGGAGACCTTAAGTGATCATTTCAGATTGCTTCCGAGCTAATTTGAAATCACCAATGTTTGAGAAATACAAAAAATCACTTTAAGAATCATTGCAACGTATTCTGACTTGTGGAACAAAATTTCCTTTATAACAAAAAACATCACTGCAACAACTTGTGAAACTATTTTACTAGCAAAAATAGCAAAAAGGCAAATGTAGAGACAAAAACGAAAACAATAACAAGATTAGCTGATTGCTGTGCAAGTGGCACATAACGTTCCGACTACAATGATTGAAATAAAATCCAAAAAGATGAAAAAATAGTTAAATTTTTTTCAAAAAACAATGTAAAATAAGATGTACGAATAGCTAAGATGATGTATAAATTGCAAAAAAAGACCGATATCTATAAATCGCATTGACACTACAGTCTCCATCAGCCTGTCCTTAAAACATTTCGTCTTTAGTCTGAAAAACGGTAAAATGTGAGAGCATTTTTTTGGACACGGACTTTTTGAATATAGCACTTGAATATGACACCACACTTGATCCTCTTCGTTTTTTTTCATGAACTACCTAAGCTTGGACCGGAAAAAAAAACGTCCTACTCCAGTGATCCCAACAAAAAGAGAAAACTGTGCGAACATACAGGAAAATCAAATCACAAAAATTCACCCCAAAAATATCAGCGAAAAACTATATTACATAATCTATAATACCTGAATATTTGGGAAA
Source organism: Symsagittifera roscoffensis (assembly GCF_963678635.1). Lineage (NCBI taxonomy): Eukaryota > Metazoa > Xenacoelomorpha > Acoela > Convolutidae > Symsagittifera > Symsagittifera roscoffensis. The sequence goes on along the minus strand of NC_087068.1, from coordinate 18,919,669 downwards.
AATTATTTCAACAAATTTTGTGCAAGAATCGAAAAAAAATTCGCACTCCGGAAAGAAATTTTGAAACCGAACGAAGCGACTAAAGATAAATTATAAATGAAACTTTTTTCATCCTCTGCTATTTTCCATCAACCCAATTTTAAACTCATTTTTGGATTCAAACTCATTTTTGGATTAAACTCAGCCTTTCGTGAAACTTTTAAAACGTTAATTTACCGACCTAACTTAAATAACTCAATTTTGAATTCATTTTCAATTTCTGCTAACCTTCGATGAAACTCAATCGTATTCAAGCTTTCGTGAAACTTTAAAATTGGTCACTTACTTAATTTAAATGAACAAATTTTAAATTTCAGCTGTCTTTTAATGAAATTCCATTGTGCTTAAGCTTTCGTGAAACTTTTTAAATTGTCACGTGTCTTATTTAAACTTTATTTAACTAAATTAATTTTGAATTAATTAAGATCACATCCGTTTTCGAAAATGAAAATTCATTTAGAAAACACTGAGACAAACCCAATTGTAAGAAATAGATTAATGGATCATTTTCACTTTCACATAAACTCATTTGAAAAAAGCGACTGTCGGAAAGTTCCAGAAACTGAAGACTTAAAAATCAAAAATTTTTATTCGTTTTAAACGAAAATCAGAACAGATATTCTTCAAAAGTGGAACAACCAAATCATAAGAAATTCAAAAACACGAATTAAATCAGTAAAAGTTCACTTGGTTTAGTGTTAATAAAAACAAGACAGCTCGAAAATGCAAAAGGTCCAAAAAACTGGTTTCATACAGCAAAGCATGTCGAATTTGTATAAGCTTAGATGATTGATACTTTTTCTACATGATTAACCTCACCCAGTATGAGAAAAATGGACCAATGAGGTTTTGCCCCTGCTTAAGAATTACATGCAATTTTTTGGTCATTTTCTGGATTGGGTAATGTTACCTCACCCTCAAGCAACGAGCACGGTTCATGGCGGGCTTCGAGCATCCGACCTTTCGATTAGGAGGCGGAGACTTAACCACTTCACCACCACTCCCTCCAAAACAGAACGATTAATTGGACGTAGCGTTCTTATACAGAGGAGTTTGTTCTATATCGAGTGTCTATATGCAATGCAAATCAGATCTTACGATAAAGTGAAGAAGCATATGCGAAACGATTAGCGTGCGGAGATTATGATCTAACACGTGTTCGCTGCAGCTGCAAATTGAATACAGAAAAAAAATCAGAAAAGCGGGAACAATTAGGAAAATCTGTAAAATACGCTCATATCTAAAAAGTATCAAAAAAAATCGGTCTCTCATCACATAGCCCTAAACCTTAGGACTAGTTTTTACAAAAAAAAGATAAAAATAAAAAAACCTTGGTCTGAATTTTCTTTTAGCGTTTTCTTTGAATTTGAATAAAATCTGCATCCGATACGCGGACCATATAGCTTTTCACAACCTAATAACTAATTAATTATGTTTTTGATATGCAAAAAAAAATCAGACCAATTTGTTTTCGACATTAAGAAAAAATTACGACTGGAAGTGATTCACTATCGTACAAGGGAACTAGATCTAAGAATTTTCTATGAGCTTCCTAATATCAAGAGGACCAAAATGCACCCTAAACCATAATTCCTTACCACTCCGTGAGCGGTCGGAACACAAGTATGAATGATACGAAAAAGATCTAACAATCTTGCTAAATCATTCGAAACGCAGATAACACGAGAACAAATGATTTATATGAAAAGAAACAACTTAAGTTGAAAGAAGAAACTATAAAAGAAACTATTTCTTGAAATTAGAAAAAAAAACTATGATTCATGGAAAATCCCCGAACCTGATTTTTGCATAACAACTAAAGCGCAATAACAAACCAAAACACAATAAAAAATAAAATTTAATTAAATAGTTGATCCAAAGCACAGCAAAACTTCAAATAAAAATGCGAAAAAAGAAAAAGTAAGAGAAATCTTAATACGTTGCCGAAAATTCAACGTCCAAAGTTTGTTAAGCAAAGACAAAAGGATCGAAATTTTTTCTTATACCAGATCTTAGTTTAAGACTAGATACTTTTTTCGAAAACCAAAAAGTTCAAAATTAAAAATAACCAACAGACAGCTGGAAATTTGACAATGAGTTCAAAATTAATTCGAAAAATGATCCACTAATTTTGAACATTTTTCCAACTTCCATTTCCAGGGAAAAAATTATCGCACTGAAACGCGTTGAATATCAAGAATCTTTCATTGCGTACCGATTTGAATTTTCAGACAATAACAAATAAAAGAAGTGGTTCAATAGGTTGTTTTTTTATTCCGCTGATAATTCTAATACTAAAATTACATTTTTGAAATGAAGTCATTCACTTTTTTCAGCCCATTTTTAATTTGAGGTCGTACTGTATTGCAATTGAAAATTCAAAGAGCAACGCGTGAAAAACCAAGAATAAAACTCAGCTCGAAGTTTTTTTTTGAAAAAAACTAGACGTAAATAATGATAAATCACTCCCTTCACTAACACTAAATTATAACATTTGTACTCATTAAATCATGATAATCAAACTCGCGAGGAAAAATTAGTATCTTTTCATGGGCACTGCTGATTTCTTAAGCAGTCCATTAATGACCCTTACAACCTATATTACAAAGAGGCCATTATACGCTAGGAGCCTACAAAAGAAAATGGGATGAACTAAATTCAGCTTTCATCTTTCCACGAAAACTCATGGCAAATTGTATCCTTCCAGTCATTGTTGATTTTTTTAAAACAACCTCAACTTAGCCGCATGTGAATTTCATGCTTATCATACTCAAGATGCATACAAAAATTTGACAGATGCGAAGCTGTACTCAAAAAACCAAGCGAAAAACATACGTAAGTTTTAAGCTTGGCAAAAAAATAAAATGCAAGAAAATACCAAAATATGCTCGGAAGAAAAACAACTGCACAAAAATTAACAAAATGTCGGACAATTCAATCAACAGAAAGACAAACAACTAAAAATAATTGCATAAGAGTCAATATGTCCATAATGAAACAAAAAAAATCACATTCTTTCATGCTTGACACAGTTTTTTATACAACTAACCCACTCATTCTGCTGAAAACTAAAATCCATTTTTGAAACTAAAAATCAATTTCGTTTTTAGTGCCCTTTTGATATTGGAGAAAAATTGCCTCCCTATTAGCAAATGACCTTGAATTGAACCAAAAAAAATCAAAAAGGAAGTCGCAAAGAAATCAAATTTGAGCGTCAACAAAATTCCGGAATTTTTCCAGCAAAAAAAACATTTAGTTCAATAACTCTTGAAAAGCGGTCACTCGAGCATAACTTTTCACTCGTTAATATGTTATTGTTCCGACAAGTGAAAATGGGGAGGAATTTTTTGTCTTCGAGTTATTTTTAATTTTTTTTTGTTTGGGCAAAAACCACAAATCATCATCGAACTGGGTTGCGTGATATATTATATAGAGCCCTTTGAGTCCTGATTGAACGATCCTGTAGTTGACAGTGTACATTTCTTCTATCATACCGAGCACAAAAAAAACGGTTAAACGTGTTTAAGTAAGAAGATCAGCAGATGGAACATCAAGCTCTAGACTCAAAAACAATTCATTTAGAGAGGTGAAGCGGAGCTTCGATACAATTAAAACAAGACATTACAAAATGTTGAAGTGAGAAAGTCTATTTAAAAAAATTAAGCTGAAAAGTTTACCTGAAAAAGTCAAGAAAACTATGTCTACAAAAATTGCATACCTTTGTCTCGGATGCAGCTTATAAACAGCCTAAGCAAGCATTGAGCTTCAATGACCGATCGGCAAATAAAGCAAAAAACTAGCGAAAAAGTCATACAATTATTAAAATCAATTTTAAAGACCAATCCCTCCTGAAACAAGCAAAAGCATTTTAAAAATTCTTCTGTAAAACTGAGCAACATCAGTTGACTAAACCGATATCATATAAGCCGAACCCGTTTGAACGAGAAAAAAAAATTATTCGAAATAAGAATTGGTAAATTTACTAACTACAGAACAATTGTTAATTATAGAGAAAACTGTTTGAAAAAAGCTAGTCTTTGGAAAGAAGCTGCTTGAAAATCGTATTGCATTTTAAAAATTTTAGAAAAAAAACGGAAATTCAGCCGACAAAAGCCCAAAAAAACAACAAGCCCAAAAAAATTTCATTTTTTCAATACATTTGTTTGAAAAAATTAATTACTTCCTCGAATGAACAAAGAACTAGTTCATTTGATTTTTTAATTGAATTGAGCATGTCTGAGCAGAAACTGAGCAAGAAATTGACCAGCAGAAATTAAGAAAAGCTGTTTACGGGAAAAAAAACCAAGTTCCAGATTACAAGTCGCTTGCTCTCGCAAATGAAAAAAGAAGCGCGTGGGATGCATCATGACAAAAAAGGTGCTCAAACAAATATAAAAAACCCATCCACTGGATACTATGTGTTAAAGGAACTTCAAAAAACATAGCAAACTGACAGTTGGAAAAGAGTAATGGACACAAAGAAACAGAAAAAACCTGACCAGCAAATGGGTAATTTTGGCTTTTTTCAATTTATCAATAATTACGCTAAAACTACTTTGTTAATTGATAAGAAAATTATATCACAAGAAGCCCCTTACGCAGCTCAACAAGGTTTAAGAAAGGTTAAGTCTCCAAAAATTTTCGCAAATTGTTTAAAATTTATTTTTAAACAGATATTCTGGGTTTTATATAGCAAAAACCACATTTATTGACTATCAAGTGAAATTTTTTTCTCTGAAACTGGTTTTTGAAGACTTAAACCTTGTTGAGCTGCGTAATAGGCTTCTTGTGATATAATTTTCCTATCAATTAACAAAGTAGTTTCAGCGTAATTCTTGATTAATTGAAAAAAGCCAAAATGACCCATTTAAAGGGTAAAATTTTGGTTGAGAATTTCGGAGAAAAATGGCACCATATTAATTCTGGTGAAAATCTAAGCAACTTTTGTTCTCTTCACTTTTTGTCTAATCTTAACCCAATTTGAGAAAAACGCGTTTGCAAATTCAAGTTTTGTTCGTTTTATCCGGATTATTTAAATCAGCACTGTATTTGAGTTTCACGAGTAATTCATGTGGGAACCTTTCCGATAAAATTAAACCAATTTGAGAAAATAGGAGCAATTGGTAAAACTTTTATTTCGCAGGTTAATCTGATAATTAAATTCCATTTTCGAAATTTCAAGTCGATCACATTTTTCGTGACCTTTGCATCCTTGCTGCTCGATAGTGGAACTTGCCTTCCTTTTAAAAAAGAAAATGAAGTGAACTTAAAAAGAAATCAAAAGTCAAACCGCGAAAAATCAAAATTGAGCGTGATCATATTTTAAGACTTTTTTCCTGAAAAGAAACAAAAACACAAAAAAATCACCAGGGCCTAGATAAGAGCACTCACTACGTTCATAACTCTTAAAACAGGTTTTGGTATTAACAGAATTCAACTTGTCAAACAACGAACCATTAACAAACAGAGTTTTCTTTCAGCGTAGAATTCAGCTGATCTTGTTTTTTTTCAGCTGATCTTGATTGAGAAAAAGGCAATTCCCAATTATCAGAGAAATCAGCAAAAAAAGCTCTTTCTCATTATAGTCCCTAAACAATTCCGTTAAATACCGATCAAAAATTTTAACTATTGTTTAAAAACTTCAATTAATCCAATTGTTTAAAATACAACAGGCAACAAAGTTTGGTTTTAGTCTATTTCCACTTCACGCATAGAGATCTTTTCGTTTCACCAGTCATAAACATCGTCCGATTCTGCATAAATTTCTGCCGCTGTATTTCCACAATTCTTTTTCTCTTTTTAAATCAACTGGATAGCCATAATGGATAAGTTTTCTTGAAGCCATCCACGGGAGGAAAGCCTGTTAATCCCGACTATTGGTCTTTCAATCCATGCGATTCGCAATGCGAGAACTGTTTTTGACATTCGCCATGTCTCCTGTCAGTAGACTTTACATCACACCATTTCGCAATTCAAAATTGTACATTCTCCAAGATATCGACATCTTTTCGAGATAAAGTGTTGTCATATTGTTCTCTGAAAATGATAATTGAAATACCCATCTGTCCTCGTTATCATTTGCTTATTAAGATACAGGTTACAAAAGAAGGTTATTAAAGCCTTTACCAAACAAAGTAATTTAAAAAGCGTTAGTTACGTTGAAATAAAACACCAGATATTTTAAAAATAGATCATAAATGGTCAACTTACAACACCTTCAAACTCAAAAATTCTTCATTATAGACCATCTTTTTTTTTATATAAAACTACCCTAATTTGAGAAAAATGGATAAATAAATGTTCTTCTTTTCCAAAGAAATCTGAATTCACATATGCAGAAAGTTGGACTGGCAATGGAGCAACTCTTGATTAAAGTTTGGCAATTCAAGCTCAAGATAATACGAGCCTTCAATAATGAGTGACATCCCTGCGATTTTCGTACCAATGAATGGCCAGAATCGAAAAATTGCTCTGAAACCACACCGGTCGCTCTGAACAACAGAACGGCTGGTAGTTCAAAGTCTAAATATCAGCAGGAAAAAATATCCCAAGAAAAATAGCGTTCGGTATTTAAACATCATGGAACCTGATCTAAACTATATTTTATGATTGGATAAATTAGATATTTTACCACTGTAAAGTATTTAATATTAACCAATCATGATCCATCTAACTAACAACCCACTTATTTGTAAGTGCTGAAATTACTTGTAATTTCAGCACCAGAGAGATTTGAATTTAACTTAGAAATTAGTTGCCTCTCCAAGAGAACTTCAGCAGCCGCAATAAACCAGTATACCCTAGATCTATTGAGCCTAGCAGAGACTAGTTAAACACCCTGAGACTAGATAGTATAAGAGTAAGATTAGGATCGGTATTAGACTAAGAAGTTGCACGAATCTATCCGGCCGAAAATAAGATAGCGTGACGAGCAGACGGTGTACCCTATCCGAAATTACTCTATGAGTTAACCACATCGGTCCTAACTCAATCAGAATAAAAAAACGCCTTCTAATTTTCTCAGTGATGCGCTAATAATGAGTAACTTACTAGTCGTTGTAATCAAAGAAATAGTAGGCCACTAGCGAAACAAATCAGCTGGGCAGTAAAAAAAACATGCACGTCTTAACTACAATTCGTCTTCGGTTTGAAAAACAACATAAAACAATGCCAGTATACATCTTTTTGGACTGGAAATTAACATGCCACTTAGACATAACTTATCGCCAGCGTACATCAAACTAGACTATCCCAATCATCAGTTGACTAAATATCTTGAAACCAAAAAATCATGTTTTCGAATTATCGAAAAATCTTTAATCATAAGAGAAGTATCAATCAGAAACGACAAGATCATGATGTCTTGAAAACACTAATATATCATATAACATAAACTTAAGAGAAATTTTTTTATAATTTTCACATTGAAGATAACAATGTGGCAGCATATGCAACGCTTTGCTGCAATAAATTGTTATTTAATTCACTTCTCTAGTTTTTTTTATTAAATTGACATGTGTTGCATAGCAGGTGATACACAAAGTGAGTTACCAATGCATCATCAAACCAATGATGTATTCAAACTTATCCGAAAAATAGAACAACAAGTTGACACGGCACGGAACATCATGACTATCAAAACAACTACATTTTTCTTCCAGCGTAGAATTCAACTGATCATATTTTTCAGGAAAAAAGTCCATTCCCAATTATCAAAAAAAATTAGCAGTAATTAGAGTAATTAGCAAAAAAAGCTTTTTCCCCCTAAAAAAATATTTCACAAAAGTCACCTAAAAAAATACGCGGCCGATTTAAGATACGCGGCCGATGCTGGTGATTTAAAAAGCCGTCAAACGACGACCTTAAGATATACAGTAGGTATCAACTCATCTTGAAATGTCAGCTCATCTTGAAGGAAAACAGACAGCATGACGCCCTGGAAATATTTGAAAGTACAAATAAAAATTGGTTAATGGTTTCCAAGTCCTCGGACAGCTGATAGAAAACTCAACAGCGTGCTGTCATTCTGTAAAAAACAAATTAAGACAGACAGACTAAAAAAAAGCTTTTCGGAATAGCCAGAATATTGCTTCAGAATGTCTACTCCTGTTTCACAAAAGGCGTACTCGAAAAACAAATTTTTCTTAAAACGACGAGTATTCATAGGCCATATTGGACCCATAAGAACACAATGAAACAGAAGCAGCCAATATAAAACTATCTATGATTAATCAAATAATCAAAATAGAGAGACGAAACATCACGCTTCTCCTGGAAGATTGCTCATCAGAGAAAAACTTGGGCATCACAAAAAGGAGCACCGAACTGATTGAATACGCTCCCTTTAAAAAAAACACATTTTTTTTAAAAACCGAATCTGAATTGGAAGACGGCATACATTTAAACTTCGCATGAAAACTTCGAGTACGCCTCAAACATGCTTTTGTGGACAATCTCACTCACTCATTCTCTCACTAAATTGTTCCAAAGGCGGATACACGCACCAAAACACAAAACAAAAATCACGACACCTTCGCGACATTCCTAGAAGAAGTCTACCATGCTGTTGAGATAGAGCCGAGTCTTCAATTGTAGGAAGGCGAACACTTTCACAACAACACTTTCACACTTTGAGATCAAGGCTATTGGACTTTGGGGTTGCTGTTTGAGCCGAACCTGTAGGAGGAGAATATAATAAATCCGTACGCCGAATCATGCTTAAACAACATAGCCGACGTTAACAAATATCACAAAAGTAACATCCACGAATTCAACGTGTAACAAAAATAACAACAACGTGGGTTATAGCAATTTGTTTTATTAATTTTTGAATGTACCGGAGGAGCAGCCTTAGGCTCCATTTAAGCAATCCACAATCTAGCAAAAAAAAAACTGAGCTAAAACACGAATAATCATACATACTGAGAACCAAACAAATATTTGCAAGTTTTCGCGCAGAACTTCAATGTGACTATTAATCTGAACAGCAGTCGCTAATAATTTTTAACAAATTCGTGGGACATCGTTTCAAATTATAGAAAGAATTCATGCCGTGTTCGGTCAAATGTCGGGCAAAAGTTTTTAAAATTTATTTAGAAATAAAGCCCAAAATTCATAATTTCAGACGACGACATAAAATAATATCCAAAACATGACGCCGCGGTGTCTCTCTTCGAGGTTCATCGTACAAATTTTTCTTTCTGAACTGAACAATTTGGTGACGGTTTCGAGACACAACAGGAAAAAAAAACGTTTTTTTTCCGTGACTGCCAAAAAAGATGTACTGAAAAATCTTCAAATTGACTACGCTTACATTTTGAGCAAAGAAACTTGACAAGAAATTAGGCTAGAGAAATTGTAGCGACAAAAGGAAAAGACTCTTACGGGACATTTTGCTCCAAATGTTTTGTTACTCCAAATGTTTTGCCCAAAATTCAAACCCTTGGCTGTATCGTTGTTGCTTGGGGTTGTTTCTCTGCTGAAAGATTGGATGTCTTTATGCTTGCCAGGTAACTATCGACGGAGAAAGAAAAAAACAGAAATTTTTGGTTCCTAGCCTTCCAAATAGTCCAAATAGGTTAATCGAAATTTTTTTTTATTTTGTTTGGAAATAAGAAACATTAACCTCAGAAAAACAGACGAGAAATACAGCCACTAGCATTAAGCAAGCTTTTGGTATTTTCCGAGAGTTCAAAAAGCCAATAAAACCTAGTTAGACAACAATTGATCTGAAAACAAAACACTGGTAGAGGAAAGTGTTGTCACAAAAAAAAATCAACATTTTCATGGGAATACGAAAAATTCAATGTCAGAAAAAAAGCAGACGAGGAATATGACAAATTAAATCTCAGAGCACAAAACAAGCATTCAGTACTTTCCGAGCGTTCACTAAGCCGACAACACGTGCTGAGTGAACAATTGATTGAAAACGAAAAAGTCAAAGTAAATTGTTCTCATAAAAACTTCCATATTTTTTCTGGAAATAAAAATTCAATCTCAGAAAAAAACAGACAAGAAAAACAACACTAGCAATAGGCAAGCTTTCAGTACTTTCCGGGCCTCTACTAAGCCAACAAGACGAGGTTAGACGCCAATTGATCCGAAAACAAAATATGCCGAAGGACAATGTTGTCATGAAAAAATCAACAATTTTTTGGAAATACGAAAAAAAAACTAGAAACGCAACCATTAGCATTAAACAAGCTTTTATATTGTCAAAGCGTTCACTAAACTGACAACAAATGTTAGACGCCATTTAACCCGAAAACAAAAAATGCTAAAGGAAATTGTTGTCATAAAACTTCTTGAGCGATTATAGTTTAAAATTTTAACTTTTATACTACCAACCGATCTGATTTATTAAACACAAAAAAAACTTTTTTAATCTTTATACTGATGCTAAAGAGACACAATAAGAGCCGAACTCACTTACGCCGAATATAATTTCTATGCGGAAAAAAACCCAAAAAAACTGGAACTGCACTTGCTATTCCAACCTGTGACCAGGGGTTCAAGTCCCGGCCGAGCCTCGTTTTTTTTCTGTGTCCGAAATTGAAATTTTCCGGGAAAATGGATTAGTCGGACTGTTGTTCGTCGGCTTATGTTTTGCCGGCTTAGATACCATTCCAAATTTTGTTGCCGTGTAAAATTACTAACAGACTGGTATCAGTTATAGTACCTTTACAAGGCAACAAAATTTGGAAGGGTATCTAAGCCGGCAAAACATAACCCGACAAACTATAGTCCGACTAATCCATTTTCCCGGAAAATTTCAATTTCCGACACTGAAAAAAAAACAAGGCCCGGCTGGCACTCGAACCCCTGGTCACAGGTTGGAAAAAAAAACAACTGCATTATCTTCAGACCAAAGGCGAGGTGCGATAATAAAGCAACATCAATTTCAATTACAAATGTGTAAGAAAAGTTATTTACGGGAAAAAATTTCTTGATTACAAGACACTTGCTCTCGCAAGGGTAAAGAACAAGGAAAATCAGATGTTTCACATTGGTGTTTTTTTTCAAGTTTAGAGCAATAGAGATTGTTGCAACCATGTAGGTCGACAAATGGAGCCCAGAGGATTCTTGAACGCATCGACCATGGATGGATGACTTCGCTAAAGTCTCTGGCTTGTTTTGAAAATTTCGACAGAACACAGGAATTTGTTCCAAAAGCCACCTGGGGCCTGCATATTTGCAATGAAAGGTTAACACTGGCAAGTTTCAGAAACTTCTCAGCAGATTGATGACAGTCTATTCAAAGATGAAGATGCTTAAATCTTCATAACGATGAATTTGGGCTCCACAACCTTACATGTTTCTTCTATGGGAAAGCTAAAACGGAAAAAGACTCCATTTGTTAACACTTTGGAACTATTTCAGTAACAAGATGCCTTCGGTTTATGAAATTCTGCAGCAATTCTTTATTTGCTTATGTCTTGGGACCTCACAGAAATGACGAAGACAAATGGAAACCCGGCAGTGCTATTTAGTTATGGTGGCAAATGCGATGAAAAAATTGAATGATCATATCGATAGTCTTGATGCAATTTATGAACGCAAGAAAAGAGCCGGACTTAGTAAGACACCATACCATAAAACAGTAGAGGCTGTTTCAACCGGAAAATCTCTAGCGACTGACAGGTAATTTTTGATTTTTTTTGCCTCTGGAAACTGACGCAAACTTGATAAACGTTATGCCAAAAAAGTTAACCTCGTGCTCCTTTGTCCATTTTCATTTGAAATAACAGCAAGTGAAAGAAATAATTTCAAAAGGAATCACCAGCCTTAATACTTAAACCCTAGTTGAGATCCTCAAGCGTTAGATGTGTGGAACCTTTACGATCCGCTAACTTTCAAGCATCAGCAGCTGTGCCATGTACAGCAAAATGAACAAGATAGGAATTGATATACGTCTGCTGAAGAAAAATGTTGGCAGACCTTTGAAACGAAACAACAAAATAAAATTATGGTTTGTGAAAATGGACGACAGTAATCGCCAGCCAAAAACTGTAATCAACCTTTTCATCCTCCTGAAGAAATAACACAAGGCAATGTACATATCCTGAGATCATTTTCGAGCGCAAAAAACTGATAATATGACGAAATGATTTTAAAATGAGAAACCGGACATGAGGACAGAACTGAAATTGCAGAGCAATTTCACATAAAAAGGAAAGAACGGTTGCGCAGGTTTAAAAAAGGCGTCAAAACTTGTGGTGGGTCAGTAGAGTACAATTGTGTCAGCACGGCTTGGACAAAGTCTACGCTCGATTACGAAAAATTTCTACGCTCGACATGAATGGCCAGGGCTGAAAAAAGCCTGTATAAATTGTTGAATACAATTCCATCCTACCAGCAAACAGAGGATTCATGGAAAATGAAAAACCTCTGCAGTTAATTGATTTTTTTTATTTTTACGAGTGTTTCAGATTGACGCAAAGAAAACACAACGACTTCAGGTTTAGAGAAATAGAAGGCTTGGGTTATCAAGAGTTCTCTATGAAACTCGTGGTTAAACGTCGTGTTCAGATGAACCAAAACGTGACAAGATATCCTTTTAACCCAAAAGATTAAAATCAAAATTTTTTTTACATCTTTTGGGTTATAAGTTAGATATCTTGTCCCATTTTGGTTCATCTGAACACAACGTTTAACCACGAGTTTCATAGAGATCTCTTCACATTATATGAAAGATTAAAATAGCTTCCAAATAAATCATGAAACTGAAACAATGTCTTGATATTTCGGTGAAATGAGAATAAAATAAGATTTCTATCTAGTGCACCGGGAGCTTGAAGACTTAGGCAAAAAAACTCATAAAACATAGGACAGATGGATGGAAAAACTTCATCTAATGACATTTATGTGTAAAAGCATGTGCACAGAGCGATTATATCTGGTGGTACCAGAACACTATCACACCAAATATTTTTTCAAAGAGAATTAGAAGTACAGTCTTGATTTAAATTATCCGGAGAAAACCAGCAACATTGGAACTTCAAACGCGTTTTTCTCTAATTGGGTTGAGATAAGACAAAAAGTGCAGAGAGCAGAAGATGCTTAAAACTTTATCATAATTTATATGAGCATGTTATTTTGCGAATTTTAGAACCAAAAATTTACCCCCAAAATGGGTCATTTTGGCTCGTTTGAGTTAAAGAACTCGTTTGATCTTTCCATTTTTTTTTCATTTTGACCGGATATTTTAAATCAGCAGAGTACTTAAGTGAAAACATCAAGAGAGCAGCCTTTTTTTAAAAAAAAACTTAAATCACAAAACCTTTTGTCCTATAGTTTGCTGTAAAAGAAAGATATTGAATCTATCTGCTAGTTGATCCCGCAAGAAACGATTTGGAAAGAGAATTTTCTAATCAAATTCACGATGATAAATTGCTAGATGAAAATCTGGCAGATTCAACTTTTGTCTTAGATTCAACACTTGCCATTCTTGACACACTTATCAGTAATTTCTCAAAAGAACTGGTGTGTCGTGGAACAGATATAATTATGTAAGTTCACGAAAGGGACTTTTCAATTTCCAGGAAGACTCAACTAAGCAATAGGAGACAAAACGCCACTAAAACGGAGGCGGCTTCATAAGAGACAGGATATTTTAAAGACGTTTAACGAGGAAAAACTGCTCTCGAATTGCGATGCACCCATGAAGTGGACATCGTGGCCTACAAGCATGCGGAATGGATCGAAGATCATTTCGAGTACAAAAGCTAATTAAACATGGACTGTGTGAAAATTAATGAAGACGGTCTGTACCGAAGGAGTCGCTCTTCACGGTGCAAGAAATTGAGCAAAAAAAAGAAAAAATTCTTATGAACAAACTCGATGAGCCCGACTTATGAATGAGCCCGAGATGTATATCAGAACAAAAATTATGAAAAAAAAGCAGAAGTGAGAACTGGATGTGCTTCCAATTTCATGTGCGTCTTTAACCGGAATCCCAATTCATCCTGCTGGTGTGTGGACAATCGAAGAAACATTTAAAACTGCGATAGATTCTGGAGTTAGAAACTGACACTGATGAAAAACCTAAAAAACTAGAGTCGGGTAGCGATAGAGTGCATTGCCTTTGCCAATTCAGCTGTTTGAAAGGCTCTGTTCCGACATATTTAACTGCTATCGATGAGATAAGCAAAATCCATTGTTACGGTGGTGATAGAACCGTTGCTGGCAATCATTAAAGCTGACGGACAGCAAGAAATCTTGTCAATGTTTTTTTTTCAGACAAGCTGGCATCGATGGCGTAACAATTGCGTGCTATTTGTCGTATGTTGGAGAACTGCTTTCGATGGGTGTCTCAGAATTTTCACAATTTTAACCATAAATCTACTGTGACTGATGAAAGCACGTGTGTTCAGACCCAATCGACCCAAAAAAAAAGTTGCGATACAAGCATTCGACCAAAATGATCTAGGATTGGAATCAACAGACTAAAAAAATTTGTAACCTGTCTCGAATTTGACCGAGCATGAATTGTTCGACCGAGAACAAATATTCGAATCAAGCTCGAGCGAAAAAAATCTTCGACCGAAACTCGACATTGATTCGACTCTAGTTCGAGTCTGATTCAAAACTGGTTCGGCTCTGATTCGTCCCTAGTTCGACTCTATTTCAACGGTTCTGGAGGTTGCACGCTTTTCGACGGCAGAACCATTTCCGACCGAAATCGGAAGCAAGATCCGTCAACAACTCTCCTTGAAGCTCAAGATAACTGGTTTCTGACCCGGACAGCATGACTCTGCCAAACGGTCTCCTGTTCTAAATACGGCTGGAGTCCTGACGGCATTGCTTATTAAGCATTGAAACAAACCCAGGGCACAAACCTCACCTCTGAACCGTCTGTCACCATACTTTCCATTACAACTAATAGAGTGTCTGGTAACGCTACGAAGGTTAAGTGCATCTACAGTGCACAAAACTGAAGAGCTTAAGAGTGGAGTAACATTTCTATTCTGCAAATGTGACGTGTGCTGATCAACTTTCACAACAAATGCCTCCTAAGATCCGCAAGTTCCAACTGGAACGATTAGTACGGACCAAACGCAAACGGCCTCAGATGTAAAATTGATTGTTTTATAAAAAACATGGATACAAACTTTGCTGCCAATCAGTTGACCTTGCCTAACTCAACTCCAATTAGATACCAAATAACAGCCAACAACAATCGAAAAGAGCGTGTTGTCGAGGGAGGAAACTTTAAGCACCGAAACATAAAAATAAACAACACTGAAAAACATCTCAAAATAGGAATCAAAATCAAATCCGGAAATGCATATTTTGAACTCATTATTATCTACATACCCCCTTAATCTAGTTTAGTTCCGGCTATGGTGTCTCGCTTAAGCAGTAGCTCGACATAAAAATGCTATTACAATGGAAAAAAAAAACAAAAAAGTTCACAGCAAAACAGAAAAATGACCTAAGGGACAAACATTCAGCTAGCAAAATTGAGGAATCTGTTTTGAATGAAGATGAAGCAACCCACATCACAGATGCATGCTCAAAATCTCCCAAAATTAATCTCATTGCGCCCAGCTTTGCTCTGAATTAGAGAACTTTGCCTGGGCTCTGATCACTTCCCAATAATAATCAACATCACATGCGCCATTGATATGATAGAATCCCCCAATTTAATAATTTTTTGCGAAGTCTTTTGAGTGAAGTTCACAGAAAAAATTGAGTAAGAAGTCTCAGGATCGGAAGAAACCAGCTGAGCTCTTAAGGATTTTTTAAAAAAGACAAAAAAAAAATTGGATAACTCTTCTAAAAAAATTGACCCTAAATCCAGATCAAGCAAACTATGGTTCACCATTAAATCTCTGTCGGGAAAACTACCTCCAAAGACACCCAACCAGCCAATAAATTTTGGTGAAACTCATTTTACGACCCAAAACTATGCGTCAATTGTTTTAACGAGCAGTAGACCCCAAACCAGAAAATCCTAACGAAACAAAAACAACAGCTATGCAGCATTTAAAGAAACTTAAACTCAGCAAATTCACCATCTCATCAATTATGGTATAGAAAGCCTTCAAAAACCTAGAAATAATAAGGCTTTCTACCCTGATCAAGTTTATTCCATTCACTTACCTTATCTCGGACCTAATATTCGTGTCCTAAATCAAAACACTCTCTATCAACACTGCAATAAAACTACAAATATAAAAAAAATCACGCTAATTCCATTCTCCAAACCAGGTATGGATCTGGTGAAATCGAAAAGCTTCCGCTGCATTGCACTACTAGCGCAAATCGTCAAATTGATGAAGAGTTTTTTTTCCTGAGCTACACCTATAAATACAATTAGCAGACTACCAACATGGCTTAAGATAAACCCGGTCTCCTCTGATTGCGCTCAAAAGACTAATCATCACAATATCGAAAGACTGAGTTAAGAAAAACCATGCCACACAACCCTCATGATTGCGCTTGATCAGATCTTGTACAGCTGCCTTTGACAAAGTAAATCAGATGACATATTTAAATTAGACTTAGCCACCAACACCAAGGGATGGCTGATACTTTATCGCCAAGGACCCTTCACATATGTTGAATTTAGAGACACAAAGTCTGGCATGAGAACAAATATTTAAGGTGGGCTAAAAAGTGATTAACTGTCGCCTATTCTGTCCAATATGAGCTTTATACCTAAGCCACGATAAAAATGCTCAGCTTAATCTGAGGACATAACAAAACTAACTTCAGGCCCACTTCAAACCGATTGAATTACTGAATTAAATGAATGGCTAAAACACAGGCACTTAAATCTTCCCGTTAGAGACAAAACTATGGCAACACTTTTTATTTCTTGGAATGAAAAGTAAATATTCAAAACCGAAGTAGATATTGGAGCATACCGAGTAAACACATCAAAAATCTCAAGAATGTGTATTACTTGAGTAGTATCTACGATAACATGTTCATGTTTGGAATTGATGCAATCCATTTTTTGAGCACTAGTTCAGGCCAGAAATAACATCTTTTAGAAACTTGCAAGTATCAAACGGCGATGCCAAAAAGAAACACTAGCTATAAGCGTTGAAGCAATCAGTCGTAGCGTAATGAAAAACGCCGCACAAATATGGTCTCCACATTTAAACAGCATCAACTGGTCACAACTTCATATCAAACAAAACAATGAACATAACACTATAACTGGTTAAAATAACAGATGTAGATCAACTACTCGTTGAAACCGAGATTCTCCGTGTTCGAGAGAGTAATGAAATGCTTGCCAAACGCTTCTTCCTCGGAAGCCGTCTTCCAAAGCGTGCATACCACAGAACCTTAGAAACCAAAAAGCATATGCATACTTAAAACAACACTGAATACGAAATAGGTGCAAAAAGTTGCCGCACTCCTGTCAACTGATTCACATCTTACAATCAGTCAGTTCAAAATCGGCCTCAAACTTCTGCATACTGAAACTGTGAGAGACTTTACTGAGAATCACCAAAGTAAAATTTTGGGTATGACCAATGGCGGAGTGGATTTCTTACAAATTAAACTATCACGTGAGGCTAAGTGCACACTTGCACAGCTCGACTACGGATACTCATCCATCCTCAAAAGCAATCCTAAACAGGACTGACACAAAAACGGCTAATATATGAACTGTTTGCAATCTAAAGTCACATGACGCGCACCAATGATTCAACTGTCCAGGCGGACCGACAGATGTCAATAATCTCAATCTACGGACTGACATCCTCCGTGTAGCTGAACACCTTCAGCTCACACAGCGCGAAGAAGCCGGAGAGCTAAGATTCCTGGAAAAAAATAATTGGCTGGACGGATGATGCTGACCTCCCAAAAGCACGACATAATGCGAGATCAAATCCGACTTATCCTTTGTTAAAACTACTTCCAAGTAACCCACGCTAGTGGCGTGACCTACCAATCCCGTTTGTTGGTGGCCAATAACACTGGACTAACGACGAGCCGAAACCACTATTGGATACGCGCTGTTCGTCCGTCTTCATTCTGCTTCAGACTTCGACCAGTTCGACCCGGGTAACTCATTTCTCTTCCGCTGTTAGCAAAAGATAAAATAGCAAAATTTTTGGCGGTTTACAAATGTTCGCATCAAAATGGCATTGGATAAGCGTAATGACTTAGAGAAAAAGGCGAAGAAGGAACAAACGGAAAAATTGTTAAAATAGACTTAAAAAATGAGTATTTTGGTGATTTATAACTCATAAACCTAAAAAATCGGTTGCAAAATCTAATTTTCAAAGTTGTTCTTGTTTTTTAAATTCAAGAAAAAACAAATGATGTTCATTGATTTTTTCATTTGAAACTTCCGCAGTACTAAAATTTAAAGTCGCATTCATTTGTGTAAGCGTATGCGTGAAGAATTTCTATTTATTTAAGCCTCTGCTTGACCTCCACACTAGGAAATTGCTAGTAGTAGTTGTAGTAGTAGAGTAGTCTTCAGAATGGTTGCTTTAGGGAATTTCACACTTTTACCGTCCAAAAGTTATCTCAGTTTGTTGTATTTATTGCAGTTTGCACATAAGAGTTTCCATACGCTTTTGTTGACTTCGTTGTACATTTTCTTGAAGTAGTCATTCAATTTCACAAAACTAGCTTGGTTGTTTTTAGTTTGATTTTGTTATATTGATCTCATTGTTGGCAGATATTTTGATAAGCTTCTATCAAAACGGTAACTAGAATAAAACTTTTCTAAATTTTAAATTCAAAACTTAAAAGTCCACAGTAACCTAATACAGGGAGAAAAAAATATATATTTTTTGTTGAAAAAAAGGAGTGTGCTGTGTCTATACCTTTTTCACACAACAAGACAATTTCACAACGATAGACTGTTAATGGGCAAAGAGCACAAAAGTAACGGCCACAATGAGAAAAAACCAAAAATTGAAGAGTGGTACTATCCAATTTTGCGTGAAAACAAATCAAAAAACGATCAGTACAACCAAAGACAAAAAGTTGAGGACGAATACAAGAAGACAATCAGTGCAGGCAAAAATTACTCTTGAAAATTGAACACAGCAAAAACTTCCAGTGTAATGGCGTTATCCAATGACCAGAATAATGAAAACTTTTCGAGGCTAGAGTGATTAGTATGATACCATTTTAGCAATGTTAGAAACCGACACGAGGCAAATATGACTCTTTTTACTGTTGTTAGTTAAGAATGTCTCATAGTTATGTAAAGTTGTGATGGAATAATTCAATTGAGAATAAATGATGAGGACTTTGGTTGTACTGTCTAGTCCAGAAAAGATATGCCTGACATAACCCGCCCCCTTAATTACTCAAAACCGGAGGATTGAAAGGAAACAATACCTGGAAAAACATTGTAAAAACGTAGATCAGTATAGAGTTAACCAGACACACTGTAACAATTGATTACGAATTAACAAACAGAGTCTTTTATAATCAACCAAACACAAGCCATTCAGATTTAGCGTGACTAAAGTTTCACTCGAGATTAAACGCAACTGGATCTTTTGCATTAAAACGGTGATAAAACGTTAACAAGTTAGAAATAGCCTTCAGCGTGGCCACTTATTGCACCATCATCTATTACAAAAATTATGCAAAATATTCATGGTATAACGAAGTACCAAAAGCCACCTCACGACTCGCCCTGATGTTTCGCTTTTTTAAAAGGCGTCAAATGCTTCGGCATAATTGAGCTTTGTCTCTGACGTATGATCTGCTTCCGGAGAGATATCTCAATGTTAGACTATTTGGTAGATGCAAACTGATAGTCCCCATCTACAATTAACTTGACCGAATGACAATTCGCCAAAAAAAATTTGCTGCGAGCAGATGCCCAGTCGCCCCTGGTGCCTTTGTGGTGTCTGAAGCGCGAGTATGTGGGTTGATAATCTGCGCTTCTGGTTGGTAATTTTCGAATCACCCCCAGTGAGTATCGCTGCCGAAACGTGGGCACAAATGTGAAAACCGCGCGACCACGTCATATGTCCACGGTAGAGAGCATTTTTATTGAGGTCCTCCAATATCTAGTGCCCTCTGAATTTCGATTAGAGAGAGCTTAGCCCAGGAGGGGCCTCATCGGGCTAGGTCTAGGGCACAAGTCCGAATAAGTTTCTGCAATATTTTGAAATTTTTGCTGCTCATTTGTCGTATCATGTATGTCTATAGACCTGTGAATGGAGTTCATGATAGAAAAAAAAAAGCGTTTGATTTTTGAGACTTCAGGTCGGAGACGAGCATTTATTCTCGTTTTTTGTTCAGTAATTACGACTCACTATTTGTATACTGGCCTGCGATTGGCTTATTTTTCCCGCGCATTATTCGCTGACATCTAGAGGCGAATAAGTCAGTGAGTTAGTTTGCATACTGCACTCTGATTGGTCAGTGAAAAAAGTGAGGAACTTTCGGAAACTCAGAAATTGACTATTCTGAGCTGATTAGTCGAAAACTTTTGTCAAGTCTGAGTCACTCTCTCGTGACTTATTACTACTGATAGTACATTCTGATTGTCTAACATTTTTGTTCGGAAGGAGCAAGCCTATTTTTTTTTCCAAAATTCCTTGGCTAGCTGATTTTTCAGAATATCAAGGGTTATACTTTAGACAGACATGATTTTCCCGATGCAATTTTCTCTAATCCAAGATGTACGTGCTATCCTTGACTTTGGTGCTCTTGAATTTTGCGATTTTTTCTTGATTTTTATCAACAATGTTCCAAAATACTTTCCAGAAACTTGAATAGGATTTTCGACAGGTAACTTTTTATTTTACTTGTTTTTGTAGACCGGCGAGAGCTATGTACTACAGTTAAGTGCTGACTAAGAAAGGACCGGTATCGCAGGATCACTGATATGATTGTACAACCAAAACGTTTTTCGGGTTAGGCTTGTCATCCGTAGGATATTAGCCATTTCAGAGTTGCCATTGACAAGTTTTCGGGAACCAGTCGCCTCCTTTCCAGTGGGAGATTATTCTTCTTTGAAAACCTTTGTGGAATTCACAAGATTTTTTTGCGTTTTGTATGGTTCACTGTCGAGAATTCTCGGTCCCACGGAGAACATTTATTTAATTCAGAGTTCAATGTGAGGACTCGAACTGCCTCTTGGCACAATTTTTGAAAACATTTTTGAGTAAGATTCTAAGTAAAAAGTTTTTGATATTCTTACGAATTCACGGGATACGTAGGTTTATGGCTCTGGTTTTAAAAATGAAATAGTTTGTAAATTCTGCATAAATAGAGGCGTAAAACATGTCCTTATTCAATCAGAGATCATAGAGGCAGTGGTTTGGTCGAACGCTCAATTCAAACAATTAAACGAAAGTTGTTAACGAAGATAATTAGAAATCAGATAGGATTTTCCCGCGTAGGTTCGGATCCTGCTGACTGCGCCAAGAAATAACTCGCTCAGTTTTAGTTTTGACTCATAACATGTGGGTTTTAAGTAAATGAATGATCAAAACAAAAAGAAAGATCAAAATAGAGTTAATAAGATACACTATATCAATAGGTTTCGAATCAACAAATGTCGTTTCAGTCAACAAAACACTTAGATTTAGCGTGACTAAAGTTTCACACAAAATTGAACGCAACTGGATTTTTTGCATGGAAACGGTGACAAAACGTAAACGGGTTAAAGTTGGCCTTGAGCGTGGCCACTTACCGCACCATGTAGTATTAATAAGAAATTTATATGAAATATGCATAGGATAACGAGATACCGAGGGACATCTCACGACATTGCCAATCGACCGTCATCTGATCTACGTGATTGGCTTTTAAAAAATAAGCATATTTTTGAAAAGTTCAATTAAGCGAAAGTTCATTTGGATATTTACTTAAAAAAAGTTCAATTTTGCCAGAAAAAAGTGGTTTTTAAATAAAAACATACAAACGTCTGAAAAATTTAAAAACTTGACGTTCAAAAATGAAAAAACGCGACAAGACATGAAAAAAAAACAAATTCAATAGGAATATATGAACCCGAAAGGGATGAAACTGGCAATCTTCAATTGTCTGTTTGGTTGGTGCAGTCGTAATTTCTTCAACAGCCACTGCCCAAAAGATCGCACATGATAGCCGCAAATCTCATTTACCACATTTTTTAATCAACAAGTTTCACTGTGTTATTACAGTCACCGAGAAGACTGAATTTGAAACGTTTTACGATCTAGACTTTTGAAATTTCCACAAAGCATCTATCTTCTTTAATTTTTTTTAGCTGATATTAAAATTGAAAAGAGATTACGAAAATAGAAACTGAGTAAAGCCGATCTACCTCCGGTTGGTTTTAGCACCCTCTATTATTGAAATTATAGAAATTAATATTATATAGCCCGTTTCTATTAGCATACGACAGTGGAGTGGGTAAAAAGAGACCCAGCCTTGGACTTAACCTACATAAGCAAAAATAAATCAACCCCGTTCGGTCGCTTAACCTGAAAACTTAAAAAGAGTTACCGTACCGTTTTCGAAAACTGTAGGGTTTTTTCACACCATTTGGCTGTGAGTTACTTGTTCGAACACCAGTAAAAACCAGTATTTTATACTGGCTCATAACAAAAATGGTAATATTTACAATTACTTCTATTTATAATTCTGCCTGGCAGGCTTATTTTTTAAATAATTGTTTCCCCACGGTAATTTATTGGAAATAAGTGCTACAATACTGGTTGTAAACTTGGTAAATACAATTGGTACCACACGCAGTTCCAATTTCTGAAAACACTAAACTAAAACAACAAAACAGTATAAAAAATCAGAAGATAATAGTTTCGCTACTTAGTTGTCGTTTTAAACTTCAGGCAAGCGTGCGGAACGTTGATCGCCGCGTGCTTTTGCACTTTCGCAACCATAACCAAACAAGACTGCTCGTACCAGGGCGAACCCCTCAATGTTCCGACTTCCTTCTGATTGGTCAGTGAAAAAAGTGAGGAATTTTCGGAAACTCAGAAATTGACTATTCTGCGCTGATTAGTCGAAAACGTTTGTCAAGTCTGAGTCACTCTCTCGTGACTTATTAATACTGATAGTACATTCTGAGTGCCTAACATTTTTGTTCGGAAGGAGCAAGCCTATTTTTTTCCAAAATTCCTTGACTAGCTGATTTTTCCGAATATCAAGGGTTATACTTTAGACAGACATGATTCTCCCGATACAATTTTCTCTAATCCAAGATGTACAAGCTATCCTTGACTTTGGTGCTCTTGAATTTTGCGATTTTTTCTTGATTTTTATCAACAATGCTCCAAAATACTTTCCAGAAACTTGAATAGGATTTTCGACAGGTAACTTTTTATTTTACTTGTTTTTGTAGACCGGCGAGAGCTATGTACTACAGTTAAGTGCTGACTAAGAAAGGACCGGTATCGCAGGATCACTGATATGATTGTACAACCAAAACGTTTTTCGGGTTAGGCTTGTCATCCGTAGGATATTAGCCATTTCAGAGTTGCCATTGACAAGTTTTCGGGAACCAGTCGCCTCCTTTCCAGTGGGAGATTATTCTTCTTTTGAATACCTTTGTGGAATTCACAAAATTCTTTTGCGTTTTGTATGGTTCACTGTCGAGAATTCTCGGTCCCACGGAGAACATTTATTTAATTCAGAGTTCAATGTGAGGACTCGAACTGCCTCTTGGCTCAATTTTTGAAAACATTTTTGAGTAAGATTCTAAGTAAAAAGTTTTTGATATTCTTACGAATTCACGGGATACGTAGGTTTATGATGGCTCTGGTTTTAAAACTGAAATAGTTTGTAAATTCTGCATAAATAGAGGCGTAAAACATGTCCTTATTCAATCAGAGATCATAGAGGCAGTGGTTTGGTCGAACGCTCAATTCAAACAATTAAACGAAAATTGTTAACGAAGATAATTAGAAATCAGATAGGATTTTCCCGCGTAGGTTCGGATCCTGCTGACTGCGCCAAGAAATAACTCGCTCAGTTTTAGTTTTGACTCATAACATGTGGGTTTTAAGTAAATGAATGATCAAAACAAAAAGAAAGATCAAAATAGAGTTAATAAGATCACTGTATCAATAGGTTTCGAATCAACAAATGTCGTTTCAGTCAACAAAACACTTAGATTTAGCGTGACTAAAGTTTCACATAAAATTGAACGCAACTGGATTTTTTGCATAGAAACGGTGACAAAACGTAAACGGGTTTAAGTTGGCCTTGAGCGTGGCCACTTACCGCACCATGTAGTATTAATAAGAAATTTATATGAAATATGCATAGGATAACGAGATACCGAGGGACATCTCACGACATTGCCAATCGACCGTCATCTGATCTACGTGATTGGCTTTTAAAAAATAAGCAGATTTTTGAAAAGTTCAATTAAGCGAAAGTTCATTTGGATATTTACTTAAAAAAAGTTTTAATTTTGCCAGAAAAAAGTGGTTTTTAAAATAAATACATACTAACGTCTGAAAATTTAAAATCTTGACGTTCGGAAAAGAAAAAAACGCGACAAAACGTAAAAAACCAAATTTAATAGGAATATATGAGCCCGAAAAGAATAAAACTGGCACTCTTCAATTGTCTGTTTGCTTGGTGCAGTCGTAATTTCTTCAACAGCCACTGCCCAAAAGATCGCACATGATAGCTGCAAATCTCATTTACCAATTTTTAAATCATAACAGTTTCACTGTGTTATTAAAGTCACCGAGAAGACTGAATTTGAAACGTTTTACGATCTAGACTTTTGAAATTTCCACAAAGCATCTATCTTTTTTAAATTTTTTTTAGCTGATATTTAAATTGAAAAGAGATTACAAAAATAGAAACTGAGGAAAACCGATCTACCTCCGGTTGGTTTTAGCACCCTCTATTATTGAAATTATAAAAGTTAATATTATATATCCCATTTCTATTAGCTTACGAGTGGAGTGGGCAAAAAGAGACCTGGCCTTGGACTTATCCTACATAAGCAAAAATAAATCAACCCCGTTCGGTCGCTGAACCTGAAAACTTGAAAAGTGTTATCGTACCGTTTTCGAAAACTGTAGGGTTTTTCGCACCATTTGGCTGTGAGTTACTTGTTGTAACACCAGTTAAAACCAGTATTTTATACTGGCGCATAACAAAAATGGTAATATTTACAATTACTTCTACTTTTAATTATGCCTGGCAGGTTTATTTTTTAAATAATTATTTCCCCACGGTAATTTATTGGAAGTAAGTTCTACAATACTGGTTCGAAACTTGGTAAATACAATTGGTAGTTCCAATTTCTGAAAACACTAAGCTAAAAAAATATTTCAAGTTTATTTCAAGATTTTGAAATATTTCAAGTTTTTTCATGGACGAATGGTTTTGCGCAAAACTTCAGTTTTCTAAACAAGCTATTCAAGCTCTGACACTTGGAATATTTCAAGTGACTTCATTGACTGAATCAGTTCGCAAAATTTAACGTAACCTTCGAAATACTTCAAATTATTTCAAAGAACAAATCGTTTGCGAAACCTTTGCTCGAAAAAGGTTTGCAAAAAAAACTTGCTTATAAAAACTTAAGCTTTTCGCAAAACGATTTTGTCTATGAATCAACTTGAAAAACTTGAATTTTCTTCCGAGCACGCTTTTCAAGTGATGAAATATGTCAAATTATTTTATAGAGCAAATCGACCAGCGAGAAGTTTCAGTCTTTCAAAACGAACTATTAAGGCGATGGAGCGTTGAAAAATTTTAAAAGTTTTCATAGCGCAAATCGGTTTGCTTAAAGATAGTTTTTCTGGCAAGAAGGTGGCTGTTTTTAGTTAGTTCGCTTCAGATTGAAATCAAATTAAAAAACCAAAATTTTTGGAAAAAAGTAACGGACAAGTACTGTCTAGCCTTGATTTTTTGAGATTACCTCTTCTGAACAAATGAATTTTTGTCAATATTAGTTCTTCAAAATTCTTGGCCTTCTCTTAAACGTCAATAATAATGTTTTTTACCACGTTGCGCTCAACAGCCTTTTAAAGATTAAGACTTATGCAGAAAACATGTCATTTAATACTAGCAAGCCTCCGTATCTCAATTAGCTTGCAATAAATTAGCTGTTGTTCTGATCAAGCTATCCAGGCGAAAAAAAACTTTGAACAATTTCAAGTTAAGCCATATCATAAATCGGTTTTAAAAGTTTAAGGTTTCATAGAACGATTCGGTTCCCAAAAACTTGAAGTTTTTCTAAGGAAGCTATTCAAGCTATGAATCTCTGAAATATTTCAAAATAATTCATGAAGCAAATCGGAAGGTAGGGTTTTTAAATGGAAGCTACTCAAATGATAAATCATTGAAATATTTCAAGTTGTTTTATAGAGCGAATCATTTGGCAAAAATTAAAGTTTTTCTTACTAAGCTATTCAAGCTATGAAATGAAATATTTCGAGTTACTTCCAGAACGAACTGTTTCGCAAAAGATTAAAGTTTTTCTTTGCAAGCTATTTAAATCATTTCTAACTTTTGAACATTTCCAAGATTTTGCATAGACTGATTTGGTTCACAAGAAGTATAAGTTTTTCGAAGCAAACTATTGTGTTATGAAACTTTCAATAATTCAACTTAGTTCGAAAAGTGAACCGGATGGCAAACTTCAAAAAAATCCAAGCTCTTTCTTAGACCGAATCTTTTTTGCCAAAAGTTAAAACTTTCCAACGCAAGCAATTCAAGGTATGGAACTTTGACATAATTCAAGATATTGATGAAACAAATCGGCTCACGAAAAACTTTTTTAAGCAAGTTATTCGATACTTTGAAACTATTCAAAACTTTGCAAACTACGTCATTTCTGAGTTAATTTCTGAGTTAATCCATAAATTGTATCGGCTCGCGAAATTTTTAAATTTTCCTAAGCAAGGCTTAAGACTATTGAACAATAAAATATTTCAGATTAATTCAACTGTTGAATCATTTCGCGAAAAGTTTCAAGTTTTTCTAAGCAAGTAATTTAAGCTATGGAACTTTGAAATATTTCAAATTATTTCAAAAACCAAATCAATTTACAAATATTTTTAACAGCAAGCGAATCAAGCTATGAAACCTCAAGAGAGTGCAAGTTATTTTGTACTGCTTTGGTTCGCGAAAAATTTAACGTTTTTCTAAAGAAGCTTTTAAAGCTATGCAACTTCGAAATATTATAAGTTATTTCAAAAACAAAATCAATTCTCTAAACTAACTTCGAAGCAAGCTAATCAAGTTATGAATTTTTTTGAAAAATTGCACTTGTTTTCGTGGTTTAAATCAGATCGCGAAAAGTTCATATTGTTTCATTGCAAACTCTTAAATCTATGAAACTTTGAATTATTACAAGTTGATTCATAGACTGATTCGGTTCGCAAAAAGCTTTAAATTTTCTAAGCAAGCTATTCAAGCTAAAAACTTGAAAATTTTCAAGTTCTTTCGTAGATCGATTTGGTTCGCGAAAAATGAAGTTTTTCTAGGTAAACTTTAGAGATATGCAATTTTGAAATTTATAAAGCTAAATCAAAAACAGAATTAGTTTACAAAAATCTTTAAGCTTTTCGAAGCAAGCTAATCAAGCTATGAAAGATTGAAATAATACAAGTTATTTCATAGACTGAAACAGTTCGCGAAAAGCTAAGTTTTTGAAGTAAGCTAATAAAGCTACAAAACTTAGAAATAATGCAAATTATGTCGTAGACTAAACTTGCAAGCTATGAAATTTTTCAAATATTTCAAGTCATTTCTTGGACCGAATCATTTCGCGAAAAGTTTCAGAGTTTCAGTTTTTCTAAGCAAGCTTTTAAAGCTATGAAATTTTGAAATAGCTCAAGTTATTTCTTGGACCGAATCATTTTGCAAAATTTTTCAGTTTTCCCATGTAAGCATTTAAACTATGAAATTTTGAATTATTTTATGTTGTTTCATAGACTGAAACGATTCGCGAAAAAAAAATTTTAAGTAAGTTTTTCAGGCTATGAAACGTTGAAATATTTCCATTTATTTCATACAACGAATCGGTTTGCAAAAAATTTTCTTTCTTAGCATGGAAGTTGCTGCTTTCAAGTGATTCATTCCAGACTGAATTTTTGACTGTCCCAGTTCCAGACAAAAATGAAATGAATTTTTGGACTAAAATTAGGCAGGTACTGTCTAGCCTTGAAATTGGATCGAGTTCATCTTACTCTGATGGTTGCTCTGAACGCTTCTTAAGCGCTAAGCTCGATAGCCTTTTAAACATTGTCTCCTAAAAATTCTTAAGCATTGTGTTCTGTTAAACATCCATAGCGCATTCCGACCTTCATTTAATATAAAAGACATAGGTAGAATTGTCATGTGATCCAAAAATACTGAGCCTCAGTCTCCCAACAACAAGCGAGATTGGAAACTTTAGGTTGGAGTCTTAAGTTTAGCAGTATTGTAAAACTATCACACTTTTGAATGCGATGCCTTGCATTGAAGTATACTCCCATTTCCGCCTTAAATTGAGGTTCACAATTAAATTATCTCAAGTCTATGTTCAAGCAAAATTTGACGACGTGATTTTGTAAGTAAATAAATGTTTTATTTAAAACGGATTATGTAAACACTTTCTATTTAGTGCTCGTATTAGGGCAAAGCTCTGACTTTTTGGACTGGTTTTTAAGGTTTATGTGTTAGTGTTCACTGTAATAAAAATACAAACAAATGAAAGTTAAAAAACAATAGAAAAAATGTAAAAAATAATGATGATTTACAAAACAATGTTTCAAAAATCAGTCCTCCACACGCCATGGAGAGTAAGATGTGATATTTTCGCATATATCAAAAAGCTAACAAAAACAAATAGCATACCTCAATTTAATTTGTAAAAATTTGTTGAACGGATTGAATTACTGCTCATCCATTCTTAGCACGAAACATATCGCGCATTAGTTATCCTAAATTGACCAAGTTGGCAACCTCTAAACCCTCATAACGTAACGAAAAAAGATCACAGGTGAAAGACATTTTTAATTTCTTGAAAAAAACACCCCGAGCACAAATATTTTGTCACTTTCTCTGAAATTCGGAACAATGAAGGGGGCAACCAGAGTGCTTTTGCAAACTGCAGAGGTAGATACACATTCATCTTCCTTATTCAAAATTGAGATAGCCACAGTCAGACCTTTGTGAAGAAAATTTGCGAAAAAATGCTCAAAACGCTAAAACTAAAAAATTTGACATACGCAATAAAAAAATTTTCAAGCACTTCAAAAAGAAAATTCAAACTGGTGTATAAGCTTGATTAAGGTGGATCTGAGTTTGTATTTGTCGGCCAAGAGGCTTTAATTTTTCACCATGAGGGTCAAAAAGCAAAAAAAGGAGTTTTTCCTGGCAGAAACTACGGCAGTGTAGTATTGTCGGTAAGTGCCAGGACTTCAATCGGAAGATCGCAGATCAGGTCGGTATCAGTATGAAATAACTTGAGCTCAAAGTGCTTAAAAATAACGTGAGTAACATAAAAAATAACTAAAATTTAACATAACCATTGAGCTAAAATTAGGTTTTTAAACGTAAAGTTTGAGTTCAAAACATAAAATTTAAAATTTGAGAGCAGAAATTAGGTTTCCAAAAAAAAATTAAGAACAACAAAATCCTCAATAGGCTGGCTAAAATAATAATAGTGACGGATTGAAAGTCATTTGAAAATGATGCCTTTTTTGTTGTGGTTACTTTGTATGCCCTGTTTAAGTAAACTTAAGGTTTTAATTTGTATGTTTTTTTTTCAGAAATTTAGTTAATAAGTTACATAAGAATTGCACAGAAATTTTTATCTGTTTTTTTTAAAAAAAACTTCTGTAATCCAAATTTGCTTGAATCCAAATCTCAATTCCTTTTTTGCTTCATTTGCTTTGAGTCATTTTTGTTCAACTGAACGCTACGCGAGTGAGTTTTAAAAAGAAATTAGCTTAGAAAATTTAGAAACGCGGAAAGAATTTTTCATTTTGAACCAAAAATGAAGAAGTCACAAGAAAGTATTTTGCTCTGACAAATCAGCCATCAAAGAAAAGCTGAAAAATTTTAGACCGACAACAAGTTTTTTTCGAACGGAAAAATTCTTTTTGCTCTAAAAACAGGTCAAAAATCGTTGCAACAAAAACTCTTCGTCTTCGTAGGCATAGAAATTACCTGAGCAGCAAATGTTTAAAACAAAACGATGAATTTGGATGAGTAACTAATTAATTGATCAAAAAATTATTTGATTTTGTTCGATATAAGCGATGATGTAGTGATACAGTGCAATTTTAAATCTAATAAACTTCAAAGATTTGATGTAATAAATCTTCCTGATTGCAATCAAAAAACCTCAGAGAGATCAACAATAAATAGAAATTCTGAGACCATAAAAACTCAACGAATAACAAATTTTGTAATTGCTGCATTTTTTAATCGATAATTACCAATTATAGTATCTTTTTGAGAAGTTATATTTAATTTTTTTTTTCAATTTGTCTCATTTCTTGTTTAGTGCAGTTGCTGTGTATTACATTAAAAAATTTCGTAGATGTAGGTTTTTTCGTATATAGATTTGACATATTGATTTTGTTTCTTTATATAGCCTTTTTATAATTATGTGTTTTCTACTTTATTCCAATGGTTGAACTAAGGAGTTCTGGTTGAACTCCCACTCTTTTACCAACTTCCTTAGTTCCAGTTTACATTCATAAGTTGGGGATGATGGTCGAAAATTCAGGGAGAGTAAACATATGGATGTTGTCTCGTCATCGTGCTTGAATTTTTATCTTCTTTGGTTGCTATAATTGTGAAAAACACGGCATAGAATTTCTGGCGAAGTTTGCTAAATTTCTGCACAACAAAAGATTCTATTTGTAAAAAAAAGTTGATAATAATAAAAATTGGGTTATATTGGATTATCTTGATAAATTAATCAAAATTGGTGCTAAAAGTTATGGGTTATAGTCGATTGTAAAAGATGATAATGGATTGTTTTTTCAAAAAGAATCGATTATAATGGCAAAATAATCGATTCATGTTCTAAATTTTACATCTGTTTTGGGTTATAATGGATTGTTTTCGACTTAGAAATCGATTATAATCGATTAAAATCCAAATGATCTTAGTTTGGGTGTTGCTCACAAATCCGGATACTAATTTCCTAACTAGCGCGGATTTATGATATGATTATTTTAGCTAATTTCCAAGTTTTGCAACTTATTTCGTGACTATCGGGAACAAAATATTTCCAAATCGTTTCCGCGATTATAAAACCCTGTCCAGACAATGAATTTCCAGTCGCGGAGTTAACATCGGCGCGTATTTAAAAGGTTGAAAAACAGTGGTGGTCCATGAAAGAAAAAAATCTTCATTTCATATCATCCGAAGCCTTCACACTTTGGTCCATTAGTAGCGTTAGTCGGGACAATCATTAGTAATTTTTCACACAGTGTCAATTTGTTGAAGTATTTTGTTCTTTCTATATAACTAAAGATCTCAAAGTCGCTGATGGTGGCGTCCCTCATGCTTGAAGGACCGAAATGCTTGGAATTTATTTTAGCTTACTTTCAGCCAATCAGAATTGAGTATTCAAAATCTCAAAGTAAATCGTGAAAATTTCGAAGTAAGAAAATAAATCCAGGCCAATAGTGTTAATACTGACCGATTCGATAATAAGCAGATTAGTTTTCAAGAATTAAAAATTCTTATGAACTTGAACTCATAAATTTTGATGTTTATCTGAATAGTATTGCGGTTGTAACCCGCAATTTGTAATATTTTTGATTATTTTTGACTGATTTAAAACATTTTCTGTTAATATTGACTTCGATTTTTTGAGAAACGCATTAGCCAATAGAAACGCTTAGCGATTTTGATTGGCTGAAATTTGTCAAGCATTCGGTCCTTCAAGCATGAGAACCCTCCCCGTAGCTGATGGTATTTTGCTACAGTTAGCAAGCCGGTCATCTCTCTGATCTAATTATACTATGAAGCGAAATCCAACTTTAATTGGAGACCGTGGTCTGTTTGTTGCCGATTGACTGATATTTTAGTATGTTACAATAACGAATGTTCGCTTTGTAAAGCACTTTTTTAGGCAACAAATGAACCGCATTAAAAAGGTTTGTGAAAACATCCGGCAATGATTCAATAATATTCAAATTACATCAATTGTTCGATCTTGAAAGAAACAAAATTATTCAGCAATTTTAGAACGAAAAAAATGTGTGGTAGAGTTAAACACATTAAGCTGGAACTAAGCCTGAACACGATCTTTTGAAGAACATGATTAATAAAAGCATATATGGCCTGAGGTAGTTCATACAAGATAACGAAAAAAACCCTTCCGATTCAACTGAGTGTCCAAACCAATAAGCAGTCTCTTAAAAATTTTTCAAATTGGTCACGATCAAAAAAAATGAGAAGCTAAAACAAATTGTAGAAATTGATAAATATCATAGAAAATTACTGGAAAAATTGCAAAGCATTATCAAAATCAAGGAAATAAGACAAAAACATTGATCATATCCCTCACTTTAAAACTGAAAAGCGCATGTTCGTAGAAAACAAAAGTTAAACATCAGAACCGCTCGCATCTTTTTTTTTGACCAATCATTGCCAAAAATTTGCCCAACTGCTGCTCTGGAATCAAAGTTTGTCTCGAATGCAAATGAAAAAATCTGTCAGAAACGTTTTGACAAATAAAATGAGAACATAACAAAGACAGCCGGTTACTGTGCAATTAGCACAGAATGTTCCGATCACAGTCTTAAAAAATATATACATAAAAAAAAGTTTTTTCAAATTGGAGTTTTTTTTCTGCTTGTTGTGATAAAAATCATCTAAGGAAAAAAATAGAACTAAGGCTTTTTCGGAGTCGTTATGAAATAGGTCAATTGACTGAATTTTTAAAGAAAAATGACTTAAAAAACGAGAAAAAAAAATTGAAAAACTTGTGAAACAATTTCAAAATTTTTTTCAAATGTTTTGCAAAATTTTTGTTTAATTTTCACGTTTTTGATTCTTAAAATTGCCCTAAAAAAATTTAAATACTACCTTTATTTGAGTATAACTAAGTTTTCACAACTCAAATTAAGCTAAAATAAGCTATTGTAAGACAACAGTCTCGCCTTATTAGCTCGAAATTAGACCAAAAATCAAAAGTTTCAAAGCGTTTTGTCTCGACACTGTGAAAAAACTTTCAAAATTTTCTTATGTCGTTCGAATCACGATATCAGACATGGCTTTAATGTGATAAATCACTTGACCCATTCCATTGTCTATTTGTAGTACCGGATTTTGCGTATAAAAAAGAGAAAAATTAAAACACAACCGAATACAAAGTTCCTCCGCATTTTCAGGAGTCGGAAGAACAAGCAAAAAAATTATCTCTAATCTGTTCGTTAAAAATACATTTCACACGGATGTTGACTTTTGGATATTAAAACTTTTCTTGAAATAATCGAATATTTAGTTACAGTCACGGGACACAAAAGTTGCATCTTTTAGCTTTTAAGCAATGAAATGAACAATTTTTTTTACGTTTGTGCAGTTTCTCTACAACTACTAAAAAATCCCGGTTTCACAGTTGAAATTTAAAAATATGATGGATAACACTGTTTTGTAGCCCATGGTTGGAGAAAAAAACTCAGAAAGTAGTTTTAAGGCATCGTTTGCTGGGTACCCAAAACACTCCTTTTCCCTGATTTGAATGAAGGCTCAAAACTCAACAAACAAGCTTAACCAATGAATTTCAGGCAGATTTTCAGTCATTTTTTTCTTTTTTAGGCAGTTTAAGGCAGTTTAAGGCATTTTTCTCAGGCAGTTTGAGGCATTGTAGGCATTTTTCTCATGATAAACTATTCGCCCAAAAGGCGAACACAATTTCGGTGCTCGAATACAGCTTTACGAACAATTTTTCTATATGACATTTATTTGTTAAAAAAAACTTGTGCTTAGGGTGTTTTTGTTCCGACTTTCGATATGAAAGTAACGTAATATTTGTGCTCGGTGTGCGTTTTTTTTTCTACAAATTTTGACTTTTAAACTAGCTATTTTTGTCGAAAATTTTTTTTTATCATTCAAAAATTATTGATGTCCTGAGCTTAAATTACAAAAAATATTTCAATTGTGATCATTTTTTGTAGAGTTATGGGGGTTTAAATATTGCCAGTTTGGCCAGTTTGGGACAATTACCGCGAGATATATTTCTTGCTATTAACGTGACTTTTAGATATTAAATGAATGAATTAATTGAAACAACCGTTTATTTAGCTACAGTCACGGGACACAATTGTTGCAACTTTTGGCTTTCAAGCAATGAATTGAACAATTTTTTTTTTCACGTTTGTGTAGTTTTCTCTACAACTACTAAAAAATCCCGGTTTCACAGTTGAAATTTTTACATATGATGGAATAAAGGATAAATTGCCATAATTGATTTGTTACAAGGAGCGAAATCTTTTGTAGTTCATATGGCGTGTGGGGATGATTTTTATAGAACAAAAAATTCAAATTTTATAGAATTTTTTTTTATTATTACATTTAATTTGTTAATGATTATTATGTTATTACTGCTCCATAAACCTTAAAAGGCAGTCGGAACATTCAGGGCTTTGCCCTGATACGAGCAGTCTTGTTTTTTATATTATAGCCGTTGGAGAGGGCAAAATCAAAGTCGAAGGATATAGTTAATCAGACATTTCTTAGCAAAATCTATTCAAGAGCAGCAAAACATGTGTCATTACTTGTCCAATATGTTGATGTTTTTTATTCTTTTCTGAGTTGAATAAGCTAATGACAGCTTCAAGTTGCATTGTATTTTAAAAGTTGATGCAATATCAGCGGAGGATAATAAAAAATGCCAGCTTGATAAATTGCAGTCTACAAGGAAACAAAGTAAATTTCATTCCATTTCAGCGCACCAGATAAATTGGTTGCTAGAAGTTTCAAAGACTCAAGGCAATTCTCTCTTGATTACTTGTGTTACAATTGCTGATTGCTAAAAACGTAATACTCTCCTCGATTGCTGATTAATATTAAAAATATATTGCTAAAATATTGAAGGACGCAGGCTACATTTTGCGTTACCATTTTTCGTTCCCGCCTGCGTTCTGTCTTGTTCCCAGTAGAAAAAATTTCATGCATAAATCAAGCAAGCACTTGTCTGAGTTGAAAGATATTAGTTCTTGATGTTCCGACTTTCGTAACGAAAGTAACGAAATATTTGTGCTCGGGGTGGTTTATTTTTCTTCATACAAAATTTGACTTTTTAACTAGACATTTTTGACGGAATTTTTAAAAATCATTCAAAAAATATTGTTCTCCTGGGCTTTAACTGGAAAAAATATTTTACCTGTGATCATTTTCTAGAGTTATGGTGGTTTAAAGGTTGCCATTTTGGCCAATTTTGAAAAATTAACGCGCGATATATTTCGCGCTATTAACGCATAGAATTGATCCATCTTAGAAATTGTACCCAATGGGTTGAAGGAAGCTCAAATATTGAGGAGCAAATTTATCACATTGTACTTTATATGGCGTGTGGGGGTGGATTTTCAGAAAAAAATCTCCAAGTTAAGAAAAATAATTTCGTTGTAGTTCATAAGTATGGTTTTTTTAAATTAATTACTGCTCCATAGACCTTTAAAGGCAAAAATTGACCCAACAAAATATTTTCGTTGATACAATTGTTCGAATGTTTTCTATTTCTCACTATATAACAGTGGAAACCATACAGTTGAAAGTTCCAAAAAAAGAAGAGACTTCGTAAATTAGGAATGATTTATTAGTTACAGCATATTTATGAATGACGAACACTTTTGCCAACACTGATCTTTCCATCTTTTTAAAGATTTTGGACATGCAATTTCGTGCAATCTGTTTTGAATCCGACTTTTCAGGGGGTGGTTTTTCGAAAAAGAAAATTAAAACTTTATCAGCCTTTTTTTAAGTTGATACATTTAATTTTCCGAGCTCTCCAAAAATATTTTACGGACTCTATTTTGTAAAAAATATTCTTTGACGCTGGCAAATG
Organism: Symsagittifera roscoffensis; assembly: GCF_963678635.1. NCBI lineage: Eukaryota > Metazoa > Xenacoelomorpha > Acoela > Convolutidae > Symsagittifera > Symsagittifera roscoffensis. The sequence goes on along the minus strand of NC_087068.1, from coordinate 18,883,692 downwards.
TTTAAAAAAGGCTAAAAAAATGACGTTTTGGGCATTTAAAAAAAAATTAACCAAAAATGCATTGGTCAAAAATGGAACTCGTACTGTAATGCTTTGCCCCCCCCCCCCCCTCCCCCATCTCGGCACGCAACCGGTTTTGATAATGGACGCCCCATTTGTTTGTAAGTTTAAGCTGTATGCGTTGAAAAAATCCCGCTCAGAAATAAAATCAGCTTCAATCATGACAAGCAGTGTTGATTTGCACGCTTGCACGCAAAAATATTATCCTGTTTTTCTAAGAGCCAATTAATTTTTCGACAAGAACATTAGGATGCTGTCCATTTGCACCGGTCATTTTATGCATAACGAGGCCAAAATGTGCACTGGATAGGCGCACAATTTTGTGTCTGTATGTTCCTGGATTCCAGAGACAAGTCTTGAAACATGTTCCAAAATGTAATTGGATTCCACTTACAAAAAATTTCGAGGATTCCGCGTACAAATACCTGTAACATAATTTTGTGGGCGAATTAGTTTTGTTCCGGATTCCGCAAATGCAAGCGGATTTTGCAAATGTAAGTGCATTTTGCAGATTTATGCGGACTCTGCTTCCAATTTGCAGAGTCCGCTAACAATTTGCAGATTCCGCTTACAATTTTGAACTCCACTTACAGTTGCTGATTCCACGACAGCTTAAGTTTACTAAACACATATATCATTATTAGTTCATGGATTCCACAAGCTATTCCGGATTCCGCAAATATTGTTGAGGATTCCACAAGTTTGTTCTGGATTCCGCATAGTTGCCTGTTTTTGAAGCAGTTTTAAGCAATACATTGTTTTAGCTACTTGTCCGTGGAATCCAAAACAACAAAGAAGATAAAAAATTTAGCAAAATTGCGGATTCCGCAACAATTCTGTTTTTGGCCTGTTGTAGAATCCGCATACAGTTGAAAAAATGCACAGTTTGGCCCCACATTGTGAAAAAAATTTGAAAAAATGAATTAGAAAAAAAACTAATTGTTGAGTTTGGAGTTTTTGATTGAAATCACTTGGCCACCGTTTGTCTTCAATCGATTTCTTAGAGCAATTAATTGTCGTCTTCTGCTATTTCCGAATATAGAGTTCACGTAGTTCAAATGAGATTCATATCGGCTCATTCATTTGTTCTACGAGGCCGAAAGAAAGTATGATTCAATTTGTCTCAAATGTCAAAAATTCAAGCTGTTTTTTCAGACGATAATGAGAAAGCTTTTTTGAAAATTTTCATTGCAGCTGAAATCAAGAAGTAAAGTTTTCTGAATCAATAGCATACCATTTCAAGGTTTTTTCTCTTTTGAGTCGGTTAGGCTATTTTCTCCATGATATGATCATCTCAGCTTTTTAAAAAAAAAAATTGTTAACTTTTAAATCCGACTTTCGACACTCTGAAACTGCTGGTTTGTAAACTGTGTTAACAACCACGTTTGATATTTTTGACTAGTTAGCTTAAAAACAGATCTTAATAATGCTGGCCAATTCATCATAATCAGACACCACTTCAACTCTGAAGTGAGCAAAAGTTTGCATCACTGTTACTAACTGATAACATTTGTTGCCCTCCTTTTTGCTTATCAATAGTAAGTCCGGAAATTGCTCCCTGTATTTTTGATAAGGACTCTCATATCTTCACGCTGGCCATTAGCAAGAGAAGTCGTGGAGCTCAATCAAAAAATGAACAGACTCGATACTTTTTTCGGGCAAAAACATTTTTTTTTACTCAAGTGTTTCGCGTGTTTCAAAAATCTTCGGCAATTTTCAAGGATTGAGTTTAATCTTTATAAAAGAAGAATAACATAGAAAACAAAAATGGCCGCTTACTGTGCAACTAGCACAGAGCATTGTAATCAATCAAACTTTTATCGCAAAACATGAATAAAAGGGTTTAAAGTTTGTTCGATTTGTTTTTTTTTTGATAATTTAGAATTTTTGTTGTTAATTTTTTTTAGCTATTGAGACGAGTCTGAATGATTTAATGTGCTTTTAAAACCAAAAAACAAAAAGTTATATTGAAAACCCTGATGAATATTTTAAAGTTAAACCCTGAAGAATATTTTAAAATTTTACAGTCTGAAAAATTCTTTGTCTGGAAAACGAAAAAATACAATTTTTTCTAGATACGTTTCAAATTTTTCAATTTTTTTTTGAGAAAGTGAATTACGGCTGTAATAGTAATAGTAGGTAAACACACTGTAAACACACTGTAAACACACTTAACCCCAAAATCAGGAAATTTTCTCAGAAATTAGCTCAAAAATTTAATCTTATAACATCATGTCTATCATGAGCGATTGTTTTTTTCTTATTTAAGTTGGCTGAAAAATCTTTTTAAGAAATATGAAAAAGAAATGTTGAAGCTCTTCATGCCTTTAATATTCCTTTTTGTAAACTTCAATTGACAAGCATTGCAATGACTCAAATTGAAGAAAAAAAAATGAAGACCGATACGGTTTTCGGAATTCTGGATGAGAAAATGAAAATAGTTATAAAAGAACCTTTTTTTAAATCATGCGATATGCTTGAAAGGTCAATTATTTTTTTAGCTAACAGACAAAACTTTTTTTTAAAATAATAGTCATTTGAAATATCATAAATGTTTTATTTTGATAAATGACACATCTTTAAAAATTGCAAAAATTTAAATAAATGAAGCTAATGGGCCATAATATAGAAATTCTCTGACTAGCATTTTTTGCAACCAGCCCGGCTACCTTATTTAAATTCCAAAGCATATTCCTCCAGTTTGGATTTTCAAAGCCTATTTAAACTGATAATGCAATCAAGGTACAGTGCTGATTTAATGTATCCGGACAAAACGAATTCAACTTGAAAATTTAAACAAATTTTTCTCAAATTGGGTTGAATCGGGATAAAACTGATCGGGATAAAACTTGCTTAGAATTTAAGTAAAGTTAATGATATTGGAAATGACTTTGCAACATTCGGAATCAAAGTTTTACTCTAAAAACGACCATTTTAATCATTTTTTAGTCAATCAAAAATTAGGCAAAAAACGATGAATCCAATTTCCTACATATTTAAATCAGAAAAAGTCTCTTGTAGAGCTCAACAAAGTTTAAGAAGTGTATAAGGAAAGGACGACTGAATTAGATAAAATACTGCAAGATTGAGAGGTAATAATCACTAAGAAAAACGTAAAAGTGTAGTGGGGAGGTCAGCGTCTCATCAGTTTTTGTTAATTCATCCTCGAAATCAAAAATATTCGAGATTGAAATAATTTTTTAAAGTTTTTATGGAATCCGCATCATTTCCAATGCAAAATTAATATGATACCACACTTGAGCCCCTACGAGTACACATGCCATAGTTCCTCCTCTTGGAATGGTGTACTTGGAATGCAATTCTTGCAAGAATATTGCAAAATAAATGCAAACTTTTTGAGAAAAAGGCAAGAATAATGTGCTTTCCGAGAACACACTTTTCCCAGTCTCGTTAAGGTGAGATGGTCGGAACAAAATGATCTTTTTCAAGTCAAAAATAAAATCGTTCTAACCTGGCCCCGTGCATTGTGGTTTCATCTGCAAAATCCAGAAGTGTCTTCCTTTCATGGTCTGCATAACTGGTCGAGCAGAATGACCCCTCCCCCGATGACCCCCCTGATGACCTGCCCCCAATCTGCCCCTCCCCGTCCATCCCTCCTCCTCGCTCCTGTAGATTCATAGTTGATGACAGGTGGTGTGAGCTCATCATATTCATAGTGTCAGAAGGTGGGGGTGCTAATTGATGCTGGATTCCGAATGAGTACTTGTGGGGAACTTGATCTACAAAAGGAAATAATTTTGTGACCTTAAATTAAACGAAAAAAAAAGAAACGTTCCAGTATATTAATTACACCTTCCCCACCCTATGATACCCAATAAAGAGTTTTTATTACTATAAATGACTAATTTAACGGCTACGTATGGACGAAGAATGTACCATGTAACGAATTTCTCTTTTATTCAATAGAACGATTGTTAAGATACAAATGTTGATGACATGTATGTATGAAGAGTTTAGTACACTACCGTGGTTCTCTCTAAACATAAGAGTTCTGTATTAAGATTTCTAAATGTATTCAAATATTTAACAATCATGGTGGCTGATTTTCCAACTACCATGCAAAGTTTTAAGGCTTTTTTAAATACGGACCTGCTATATGTTTCCCAAATTCAAAAAATTCCTGTCAAAAACTGCAAAATCGTAAAAGACACATGTATGGAAAAACATAAAAACGACAGCTGCAAAAAAAATCTTTAACTTTCATCAAATAATGATGACAAAAATAATTTAAAAAAGGATGTCTTAAGACAATCATTGAAATGAATCAATCGGAGAAGATTTGTAGACAAGTGTTCGCCACAAAATCTGGTTATTTTTTCTAATACTTGCATGGCAGCTGAAGTCACTACTCGATATTTGCAGCTGAGAGTTTTTATAGGTATTTAACCTTGAATTAACACGAGTATACATCATGCATCGGGAGCAACTATGATGTTCTAGTTGTCATTTCAGTCTTCAGTAGTTTTTCTTGAAATGAAATGAGCAAAATGGGCTGACCTGAGACTTCATTAAAATTCTTAGATGAAACTGACAAACTTACCTTGTTCTTAGTCTAATTCTACATTTATTGCTTTCTTTTTTTTTATCTGTTCGAGAGTTTGAACAAGTGTCGAATTATGTCAACCATGTTTCAATCAAACATATCTATGATGTTGATGCTAGATATGTCAATAGAATTTAGGTTAAAAAGCTGGTAACATGACAAGTTTTAACAAATTAGATACAAATATATCATTGAGGAGATGTCTTTTTTAATGTATATTTAGCTCACTGATATTCACTGGAGATATCAATTTATTTAATGGCCATTTACACTTACTCCAATATCAACAAACATAATCAAAATCACTTTTTTGTTTCGCGCCGATTCAAAGCACAGTCGTCGAGTCCAGCCGATTCGAGTGTACAGTAACAGCTACTTGAACATTCTGAAAAATGTGGAACAATTAACAATTGCCTGCCCGCCCTTTTTTTTAGCGAGAGCTCGATTGCCCACACAAAAAATTTATCAAGGTAGCTGGTAGCAAACGAATCCAAATTTTCAGATTGAACTTCAAACAAGGAATATTGTGAAAGACAGCATTAGTTGAGGAATTTAATTTCGCCAACAAATTACAGTGACATAATGCTAGGTGAATAATTGATTTTTGAACAAATCCACTGCAGGCACAGAGATCGAGTAATTGTTTAAGAACGAGCCAATTTCATATAAAAAACAGAACCAAGAAAACCCTAGTCGATCAAGGAGGATTATCTTGCAAGATTTTGCAAGATTCTTGCAAATGAGGGTTATCTAGCAAGATTCTTGCAAATGATGGTTATATTGCAAGATCTTGTAAGAGTGAGGTTATCTTGCAAAATCTTGCAAGAGTGAGGTTATCTTGCAAGATCTTGCAAGAGTGAGGTTATCTTGCAAGATCTTGCAAGAGTGAGGTTATCTTGCAAGTCAACAGCTATGAACGAGCCAATTTCATATAAAAAGCAGAACCAAGAAAACCCTAGTCGATCAAGGAGGATTACCTTTCAAGATCTTGCAAGGTTCTTGCAAATGAGGGTTTTCTTGCAAGATTCTTGCAAATGCTGGTTATATTGCAAAATCTTGCAAAAGTGAGGTTATCTTGCAAGTCAACAGCTATGAACGAGCCAATTTCATATAAAAAAACAGAACCAAGAAAACCCTAGTCGATCAAGGAGGATTACCTTTCAAGATCTTGCAAGATTCTTGCAAATGATGGTTATATTGCAAGATCTTGCTAGAGTGAGGTTATCTTGCGAGATCTTGCAAGAATGAGGTTATCTTGCAAGATCTTGCAAGAGTGAGGTTATCTTGCAAGATCTTGCAAGAGTGAGGTTATCTTGCAAGTCAACAGCTATGAACGAGCCAATTTCATATAAAAAAGCAGAACCAAGAAAACCCTAGTCGATCAAGGAGGATTATCTTGCAAGATCTTGCAAGATTCTTGCAAATGATGGTTATATTGCAAGATCTTGCTAGAGTGAGGTTATCTTGCAAGATCTTACAAGAGTGAGGTTATCTTGCAAGATCTTGCAAGATAACCAACTATGAATTTTTCACAAAACCTTAATATGAGCGCCACAAAAACTATGAAGATTCAATTTGACTATGGTCACAAAGAATTTTGAGTTTAAGCAAGGAAAAACAATTCGGTAAACAAATTTTAAAAGTGTTCATGTTTTTTGATTTTTCACTTTTCGTAATGTAAATAGTTTCAGGTTGTCGTTATAATTTATGCATTTAAATTAAAATTTTCAAAAACATATATTTATCACTTTATTGGATTTTTTCATCTAATTTTGCAATACTTTTTCAATTTTTTATTTTATTTTTGTCAAAACTGTGAAGAATCAAGTCAATTAGCTTGAGATATTTTGCATGTTGTGTTCTTATTATTCCAATATATAGTAATGTTGACTTATTGTGGTTATATTTTTCATATTAATGTTCTTACTAATGAATTGCTGAATTATTTACATTTTTCTATTAGCTACTGGTAAAGTGTCTATTGGTAGAAAAAAAACTTGTCTTCTTTTCACAAAAAAATGATGCCTTTAAAAATTTTGCTAGAATTAAGGTTATCTTTAAAGTAGGTTGTCTTGCACTATCAACTAGGCTACTATCAATTCGTAAGAAGCAGCCCAAATTTAAACATCAATAATTTAGTGAACTGGCAAGTTTCTACGGAGAAAAAAGCCAAAGGTTGTCTTAAACATGCTCGTACTGTTTCTTTTTGAGTAAACTGACTAAAATGAGAAATTTTACGCTCATACCAAACAAGACGTTAGCTCAACGTTAGGTTTTTACTTTCCTTCATAGAGAAAGATGTGAAGGAAGGTGATCACCGATGCCTCCATACAGTTGCCTCGATGCTCGTCAAATATACCAGCAGATTTGCGCAACTCCCCTGGCATAAACAAGAAGCTCTTGTGTTTTGCCATAGCAAGATCAAACCAATTTTTACTCAAACGCAAGACGCACTGCAAACAGATCAGAAAATATTACAGTAATTCCTTGTTCCAGATGGTGTGATAAAGAAAGCAGCACAGGATAGAAAAGGCTGTTGCGCTTTTACACTGAAGATTTTTGACTACAATCTCAACTTTGTGCCATCAGAACAAATTCCACTCGCAACTGCTTTAAGTTATACTGAGAGGACGCCACAAGAAGAAGAAGAGAAGAACTATTTCTTCAAAAAGAACAACTTTGTTGCAGACACGCAGGCAATCAAGCTCAATGGCCCTACAAAGAGTCTGCGAGTCTAAATTTTCAACACGTCCTCTAAGGTATATTGTGAGGTCAGACGATAGAAGCTCAGAGCTCAGAAGTTGAATCACATCTCCAAAAGTAAGACAAAATGATGACAGTACGGGAAAGTGTCATCCACCAATACACTTTACGTTTAATCCCATGGAAAATTGGACAACAAAAAAAGGACCACCAGACGCTTCCCACCAGACACTTTTCGCCAGACGCATCTATGCACGGGTGCAATTCAAGAAACAGCTTCTGAATGATTGCCTGTGGCCCGCCATAAAACAAATTACGGATTGATATGACACTATCACCCCAAAAAAACTTACCATCTAGAGATCGCAATTGATGCTATCTGGAGTGAAACGGAGGTATTGGAATTAATTCATATCAACTGGAAACGCATCAAAGACAGAAAAATATACTGATCGCTATCGGCGTTGGCAGTGGCTGGATCGAAGCCTTCCTGGTTAAGGTTCAATTTGTCTGCCAGCATTTTTTTCTAAATTGGGACTTCAAAAATTTTTAGTCCTTGATGTTTACCCCCGAGATTTTTTGCTATGAAGTTACAACCTGTTTCTATGCAAAAAACCAAGCCTTGAAAATTTGAGCAATTTATTTCAGTCAATTTTCTGCTTTTTTTCAGTTAATTTTTTGCAATTTTACCATCGAATTAGTTAGAACCTTATGTACCATCAAAAATGGTTTTGAGGCAGAAAATCAGAATGTTCTCAAGCAAAACCTACTACTTTCATCAATGGATTCAGCGAAACAATAACACTGGAACGGTTGGAAAATTATTGCAACATAAAAACCAGACTCGATATTGGCATAGTTCAAACAATCAACCGTAACCGACATCAAAGTAAACCAAACGGTCATTAAGCAACCAAAATTTAAAGAAAATCTATGAAGATCCTATGCGATAATTTTCTCAGAAAAGGAAAGAGGATATGAGTTCATCCAATTTTTACTTTTATGTGAAATCTACCTACATACCGACGTACTTGATTTAGAAAAGCTGAAACAATGACGATTTGATACTTTTTTGGCAGTCTGTCTTGTATCAGTTGCATTGTTCGGTTTCAATCATCTGCCAACATTTTTTAGCATTGTCAGATTGTCAAGATTAAAAAAAGTCTTATCCATGAAAGTGATGCAACAAGCTTTGAGTGCTCTTTGGTTAAAAAGCAATTAAGCTCGGAACGTGTAAACGAATTGCCATTGTATGAATAATGACATCTTGATTGTATGTAGACCTCCTTCCTTGATAACAACTAAGAAAGCCAATTCAGTTTAACTGTCTGGTTTGTTTTTTCTGTAATGATGAGACTTTTCAAAATATACTGGGGTTTTTGTTTTTCAATTTTACATATTCATCAAAATTAACTATATATTCTTTAAAATCAGTAGCGGATTTAGGGGGGGGGGTGTGTTTGGGAGCACTCAGAAAATCAATTTAGTCGACCTAAAAAAAGGTCGACAAAGTTTTCAAAATTTTTTTGAAAATCCGCCCCCCCCCGTCGAAAATCCGCTCCGCGCCTGTTTAAAACCAAAGGGTCATTCAGATAATCTTATTTAATTTTTTTTAAATCTGAGAGATTATTTTCCTTTTGGGAGTGAGTTTTCCGATGTTTAATTTTGGAAAGCAGGTTAAATTGTAAGCAAAAAAAAAAAGTTTGACCTCCGTAAGCTATAAAAAAACAGTCAATTGTTATTAGCTCTGAATTGTATAAAAAACATTTGATGATTGAAATAAAAAATTTTCTAAAAAAAATTATGGCAAGCCTTTTTGGATGATGAAAAATTGTTTTTTTTTTGGCAAGCTAAAAAATAAAATTTCTTTCTGGTCTCATAGCCCAGTTTGAAAAGGTTTCATAAAACTCTCAAATTTGATGGTAAAAAATATTGTGGAGAAAAAGAATGTAATAGTTAAAAAAATAATAAGTTCACAAGTTACTTGAGCACACAAAATCACAAGATAATAAGCACGCACAGATCACAATCACGGAAATAAAGCTACAGTTAAAGTTTTTCGAGACGCCAATAAAAGTTAACTGGTTTTGACATATCAGTGCTTGAGGGATAGTTAAAAGCTCTTGACCTACTTTCAAACAGAGCGGATTTATAAAGAGGGGCATATGCCCCCCTCCTCTCATTAATTCAACCCCCTGGCCACCCCACCCCCTCTAACTACTCCAACTTTACCTGCTACTCCAACAATTGCAATTTATAGAGCTCGAATAACCAATTTGGTTGGCCTGAAAAAAGGTTGACTAAATATCAAAAAAATATTTGGAAAATTCGCCCCTCTCTCGTCCCTCGAAAAAACCCCAGATCCACCCTTGCTTCCAAATCAAGCTATTATTTTGAGGATGGATACATTATGGATGAACATTAGTGATAGATTTCCATAGAATGAAAAGAGGTTTTGGGAAAAGTATCGAGAGAGAAACTAAATCGGTTATTAATATCAATTTATATTAAAATTAGAGTGAAAAATGTCTCCCTTTGATTGATTTTCAGGAAGACCTGCCTAATGAATGTTAAGACATCCTGTTTTTCAGTGCTAAAACATTTAAATTTTCTATTGTAAATTTTTTCAAAGACCAAAATACTGACCTTGCAAACTCTTTTTAGGCGATACGTTTTCGGAAGGTGCCAAGTTCGACATCAAATAATTGGTTTAGACAATTTTTATGGCAAACCAAAAGTAAACAGTTTTTTGTCAAAATTGAAATTTGAAGGATGAAAAACTACAAAGATTAGGATTGATTTAACAAAAAAGGTAAACTGATTAAGGCATTCAATTCAACCTTATATAATTAACAAAAGTGTACAAGTGAATCAGATGTTTATCAAGCATGACTGGAAATGCGGCAAATGAAATAAAAAAAGATTAACAGCTTTTTTGACCAGAAGTGTTTTAATAAGTTTGTTTATCAAAATAAAAGTCAATTTTTGGTGACACAGATTTCTTCCTTCCTACTCCATGAACAACTTCAAAAACACACACAAAAAGTGACAAATACAAAATTCATTTTTCCATTTGCCGTTTGTTTCTTTTCTTATCCGTTGTTTTTTTTTTACAATCGAGAGACCACTTAAGTTGTTTTTTTGGTTATTCCGTACATTCCAAGTTGTATAGTAGAAAAGTGACAGCTTTGACTGATAGTAATGCTCGAACTAATATAAGAAACGCTTGAATTAAAAAAAAACATAAATAACTGTTTTCATATTGAATTAATGGTTATGAGCCTCCAAAAGCAGCTTTTTAGTTTTCTGAGCTGAAATTGTGTTAATAAAGGTTTTCTGGTTTCAAGTTATCTGAAAACAAATCATATCGTTTGAACTATTTCTATCAAACAAAAAATAGCAGATAAAAATTTCAAGCAAACTGAAAGTATACTCAACCATCTGCTGTTCTGAAATTTTCACAACAAGAATGTTTTGGAAAAATGATAGCTAGAGAAAACTTGATTTTTAAGCTGTTCGAAGGTACCTTACAAACCTTCACAAAATGTTGGCACTAAAATTGCAATCAGTCAATTTAAGTTGGTTACTGGTCAATTAGCACCGGAGGTTCCAACCACAGTAACTTAGCAAAGTTAAAGGTTGAACTTCTATGTTGATTTCCAGAGTCATAAGCTTTATCACTTTACCACTGCCCGAAGACGCTAACAATGACTCAACGAGCTACCTTGGAATAGCGTAACTAACTCTGAAACTTTTTAAGTCTCGTTAAGACTAAATCTGAACGAAAAACTCATAACGAAACGGAGAGTCTAAAAGCTCAGATTTAAAATCTGCAGAAAATAAAATAAGTTTTTGAAAACGATTAGTAACAATCGAAACGCCACTGAAAAGGCACTTGATGATATAGCCCTGAACCAAATTTCACGCTTGTAGTCAAGATAGGCATTAGGGTTCTTGTAAGAAATTTACTGAAGGTTTCAAATTCAACCAACCAACAAATAAGGAGAAGGCGAAATGTTTGTAGAAAAACTTCTCAACAACACTTGCTGATTACAGAAATTCACAAAACTATACTGATATAAAAGCTAAGTAACGAGGTTTTTAAAGTTGTCAATTTTGAATAAAAATTATGTATCATTACATTATTTTATGTATATTAGCTTATCTTATATATTAATTGAAAATCTTAATGCGCTATGGACGCAACGTTTCATCTTTTTTATCGAACATGTTTAACAAGGTTTCGAGCAGAATGTTCAAGAATCATTCAGAACATCCATCAAGCTCAATGTTTAAGAGGCGTTTAAGCAAGAATTTTTTAGAACTTTTAATCATTTTAAAGTCTTTGAACATGTTGAACTCTATTCAATTTCAAGGCTAGAGCAACCTCATTTCAAGCCTAAAGAAACTAACTTTTATAATTAGTAGCAAAAATTTCGGACAGACAAAAATAATTAAAAAGAGCAAATAACCTTTTTCAGACAATTTTTACATTTTACATGCAAAAAACTAATTTTTCACACAGACAGTATGTCTCAATGTCACCTGAAAATTCAAACTTGCATGAAAAAATTGCTGAAAATTGGCAGATTGCTCTTTTTAATTATTTCTGTCTGTCCGAACTTTTTGTAACTCTCTATAGCAAACTGATTAGCGCTATGGAATAATTTATAATGTTTTATTATTTCGTAGCTGGGATAGCTTGCTTAGAGTAAGTTAAAGTTTTCGCTATCTGACCCTTCATGATCTAACTTGAAATAAATCAAAGCTTCGTTGTATCAAAGTTTCGATTCAATAGAAAAATTTAAGTGTTCGCATCCAATTCACTTCGTTTTATATCTTGAATAGCTTGCTTCGAAAAACTTGAATTTTTGTTAAAACTGATTCGGTCTATGAAACAGCTCGAAGGTTCTAAGTTTCTTCGGTTCAATGGCTCCAAAAACACCCCAATTTTTTCGATAGTCAGTTCGATTCATTGCCCTTGCGGTTAGCAATTGTATTGCAATCGCTTTCTAGACTTTTTTCCCGTAAATAACTTTGTTCACTGAATGGCCAAAACTAAATAGGTAAATTTAGTTTCAATACACACTGAATTTAAATATTTTTACTTTTCCGGCTCCCATGGCCTAGAAATAATGAATACGCCTGGGACTGCAATGGTTGTGGGTTCGAATTTGCAGTGAACTGTTTTTTTTTAAACGGGAAGTACTTCGTAACAAAAAAACAGTTGTTTATTATTCGTCTGCTTATGTTTTGTCGGTCTTGTTGCCACATCAGATATTTTTTTGCTGTACTCAATTTTCAATGTAGCTGCTCAAGTTGTTTTGCTTTATTTCGGCTCCCTAAAATCTCTGTACTTCGTATAAATATTTTTTTGTGCGCTAAAAAATTTTTTCTGACCCATTGACTTTGGCTATAAGACCTACATTTGAGTCGTTTCAAGCTAATTTTAGTTTTTGTGTTCATTGGATTGCACAAACTTAAATTTTTATTAGAAATTTCATTTAGGTTTTCATGTCAACATTTTTTTGGCTTTTTTTAGAAAAAAAAATCTATTTGATAGGTTTTGGCCCATTTTAAATTGGCTGATTGGCCTCATATTTCGTGTTTCAACGTGCCAATTTTGTGCGCGTGTGTATTTATTTTTTTGGCAAGAGGAGTTAATAATTTTTATTAGTGTTTAATTATTCATTAAAAACAAAAAGCTGTAAAATGTCATCTCATTTCGAGTAACAAAACTCACCATCCGGACATATCTGAAGAACAAAAAAAATGTAGAAATTGCAAAAAAAATTACACATATTGTAGCACCCGCGAGAAATTTTATAAAGTTTTGGGCAGGCGACAACGAAGATGCAACAATACTGAAACACGCGCCCCCGCCATTCGAGTCAATGGAAGCTCATCAACAAGTCCTTCTATTTGATATCTTCGCGGGTATTGATGGATGGTCGTAACTGAGAAATACTCAGAGCTTCTTATGATACAAGATTTGACAGACTGTTGCTGCTTTGAATAATTTTTGTGCTTGACCGAATTGTTGATTTTGGAATCTTACAAGCATCTAAATGTTGTCGAGCTGGAGCAGCCTTTTAACTATGTTCTCGATGACGAGTCGTAAGATGACGAACAGTTTGCTTGACACATAGGGCGTTGAAGCCCACGCACGTATTTTTATACACGATACGATTTCGAAACAATAAAGGAACAAACGCCTTAAGCGCAGAAACATACTGACATAATTTCTCAGAATAGGAATAAATTGTACTGGAATGCCTCCCTCAGAATAAATTTTTCTCAGAAAAATGTCGGTAACGGCCACGATATTGAATAAAGCAAAAAAATTGTCAACACTTTTCTTTGATTTACTAGGCTGTTTAGGTTTATCATGATCAGTGGCTTTTTTGTTGATTTTGTTTTCTTTTTTTTCTCGGTATAACAGATTTCAGCCTAAATGAAATTGGCTTTGTGGCCTCAAATTTTTTTGGTTTGGCGAGCCAAAATCTTAATGTGTGTATGTGTGAGTGATGATGTGTGTGTTTTGAGGCCGAGGGGGACTGGTTGAATTTTTATAAGTCGTATTGATTTTTTCGGTATAGAGGACTTCTGCCAAGATATTTTTGGCTTTTTACAGCTTGCTAAAATTTCTTCCAATGCAAAAAATTCACCTTATTTTGTACTGGAATGTTTTTTTTTCAAAGCTAGCCTGGTTCATTGTGAAAGATCCATTTTGATTGATCCAGATTCGAGTTTTTGCCGACTTCGCTGCTTTCTGGTTTTGTATTGCAGCTTTGTCTGTGTGAAATATTCCGTAGTTGGAATATCTTGCCATAAAAAAACATAAGTTTTTGCAAACTGATTCAGTATGGAACTGCTTGAAAACTTTCAAAGTTTCAAATCTTGAATAACTTCGCGCCATAAAACAACCTGAAATTTTTCAAAGCTTAAATGCTTGAATAGCTGCCATACAAAAACTTTTGCGAATAATTCGATCCATGAAATAAGTTAAAACCTTTCATAACTGCTTTAGTCTTTTCGGCATCCAAATTGCTTCATGAAATAAAATATAATATTTGTATTCTTACAGCTGGAACAGTTTGCGTAGAAAACCTGCACCTTTTTTTGGTCCCATTTGTTCCTTGAAATTAAAAATTTGTCAAATCGAATGCTTTACTTGATCGTTTGAAGGTTCATTGCTTGAATAGCTATTTAAGAACAAATAGTTTTTGGAGAACAGATTAACTATTGGAGACTGACTTGCTAGTAGTTAATAATTTTATTAACTATAAGCTCTTGATACGGTATTGTCCAACGCTTTTCGGCACTGTTGCAATGGTTTTCTATTTCGGTCTACTTCTAATTCGGCTTAGTTCTAAATTATTGCTCCGACTTTTGAAACAAAAATCTTAGTTTTTTTTAAAAATTTATTTCATTTTATTACATATAATTTGTTTCATGTTATTATTGTTCATTATACCCTAAAAAGCAGTCGGAATTTTTGTTTCTAAGAAATATAAGGGTCAGCAGAAGAGCTGAGCTGTTCAGCTCCTGCACGAAGAATCGCAGTTTTGTTCCAGGTTAAGAATTACATTTAATTATCTTAGTTGTTATTCTGATATTGGTAATAGTCCCTCTTCTTCGATGAAAGAGCACAATTTTGATAGACATGGAACATGTGCTAAAACCACAAAATATGTATGAGATTAATTTTTGTGTTATTTTATTTTGAGGAAACCGTACAGTCCTGAAATCTTGAGCAAAAGTAAAATCTATACTCTTTCTAATTAGATGTAAAAATTTAAACGATTTAACAGAAGCATTTGAACGCTAAAAACTTTTTAATGGCCTTTTTATAAAAAAAATGAGTAAAAATTTATCATGTTTTAAAAACACAAGTGTGCTCTTCGCAAACTTTCGCCACAAACTGCAAATCAAACTTTTTCTGATATTTTATTTTCAAAATATTGTTTTGTTGGTGAATATGGCATTTATTTTGCTCAGTTAAGCAAAGGAAATCAGCTGATATTTTTTTATAGCTTAAGCCATGGTTGAGTTGACAGGAAAAACTATCGCTTATTCAGAGTTATCTCAGTTTTGTCGAAAAATTTATGGCTAGATCAGACATATCCCAGTTTATAAAAACTTACGCAATGGTGCGGGGTTATTTCTAGGCTGTTATTCGTTGCGATAATCATGGATAAAAAAACATGTTAAATCCCAGAATCAAATTTCGTTCAAGAAACTTCCCTGCGGCAGTTTTAGATAAAATATTTAGGGCTAGAATGTTTTCTTTGCAATTTTTACCTCTATTTAACTTTGAAAGTGTCCATTTTTTTCTAATGTATAATAAATATTTCAAAATATCATAACCTTTATAATGCTGTTTTTGGTATACTTTGCACTAACAATCGCATAGTCTGGATACAGCAGCACATAGCAAAATATCGCAATAAAAATCGGGCAGGAACGTTTTGTCATTCAAAGTTTCCGAAAGGTTTGAAGTTTGGGGAGAGTATAAAGTTAACGAGCTTTATGCGTCCAGCATTTTGACTTTTTGGGCAGTTTTTTTTAAATAGTTGGATCAGCCGTTTGATGAAGAATAATTTCAGAAAAAACTTGCTCTGAAGAAACAATTTCTGACGGTTATCATTGTAGGCCGTGATTACACAGGCTTCAAAGGTTTTGAAAAGGTGATATGAAACCTAATAATAAAAGGACGAAAAGCGCAGTATCTCTCTCCGCTAGTGAAAAACGTCGCTTACAAAAAACTTATAAAAAATGTGCAAGTTAACTGTTGGTGGTTAAATCCAAGTGCAAACATGACCCGAAAAATTTCGGGTCTTTGCGCAAAACACCTTGGAATTTCTCTTGACAGGTTCGAACAGAAGATAATGAGAAGATATCGGTAAGAAATCCGTACCACCGCAAGAATCGGTTTGCGAAATGTATTAAAAAACTTCTAGCATCCAGAAGTTTTGTACATAGAGTTGCACTATTTATAACATGATTTTCACTCGGTTATCTTCGTGGCTGCTTCTATGTTTTGATTTATTTATGATTTTTTGTCAAAAATTGACTGAATTTTACTCGAAAGTTTTCATGGCTAGTCATGATTTTTTCTGGGTTGAGTTATCCCTAATTCACGGGTTTTCAGGATTTTTGCAATGCAAATCCAACTCTGATTCATGGATGATTTATGTCTGATTCGGAACTGAAAACATAGCGCTAATTCAACAATGATTGAGCCCTGATCATGGATAAAGTGACGCCGATCATAGACTGAACCACAGATGGAAATAGCTGCGTTTTTACTAGATTAGCGATGAATTTTCCCGACAACTCATCCCGTGAGGTGTCCACTAGAAAAAAAACTATTTTGAATATCATGTTAAAGATGCGGAGGAATACCTAGAGAAACTTGTAATCAAACACGCTAGTGATGAGTGACAGCAGTTTTAAACATTTTTTTTGGATTTTAAATATTGATTTGATTTGAATAAACTTTTACATCCATTCTTGAATGAACATCAAAAAAAATGATTTCAGCTCTTTTTTCAAGCAAAAACAAAAATTTTCAGAAAATTGTCTTCTATCTGTTAAAATTGAACCCAAGGTTTTCTACCTATTCGTCTTACGCCCAATAAAAAATTTAACGTGTCATGCTTACTAACATAAAAATTTTGCAGAAATTACTTAAATAAGCTAGCCAAAAATCAATTTTCTGCATTTTGATTTCCTTTTTGCTCCGATATTTGTCACGATTCATCGCTCATTTTTGAGTTGTCCTGTGAAAACGCACAGGATTAACTCCTTTTTCATCCGAGGAACCAAAACACAAAAACAATAAAATTTTATTAACAAAATGGAGAGGAAACTTTAAATCATCCCTTCATTAAACATATAGTACTGACAATGATTGTTTCATCTGATAACCGTTAATTAAATCATTTAGATATTTAGATTGCTTCACACTTGCTTCTTACAAACTTAGTAGGGTTCCTGAACCGGATAAGATTGTCATTTTAAGGTACGCATTAATTAAAAAAACGGGTAACTAAAGCTCATCATATTGGCAATGTTTTTCAGGTTTTTCAGATTTTACTATATCTGTAAAAAGCTGCTAGTCACACCTTAAGCAAAAATACTCCGTCTCTTGATTCAATAGTCTAATCAAACACGCCTTTGTGATCGACTGATCGACAACTATGAGCACAAAATCCACTTACCTTCAAGCAGACAAGATGACCGTCAAATATTTTTGACAAAAAGCTTTAACATACTGACATAAAAAAGTTTAAAAAATTTTGCAGTGAAAATATAATAATCCACTTCTGAAATTTGATAAACACGTCCAGAGAAATTTTTGATAAGTTTTTTTTTGTTTTAGATTAATAAAGAACTGTCAAAAACAAATCAAATTAGAAACAAATCAAAAATGAAGCTGTATAAACTTGGAGCTTTCAAAGAATGTTTACCGTAAACAGTTTTTGAGATACAATCGAAATCGTTTGTGATTTCAGAGTAAGCTCTTTGCTTAAGTTTACCTGGTGTTTGAATTTTGCAGAAAGAGTTTGGGAATTTGTAGTACTTTCTTTGAATTTGTAGTAAATTTGGGTTGTAAGAGGTTGATTGTTAATCCCTTTTGCCGGTTTTAGGGCGAAAATTTAAGTTGAACGGAAAGCGACCTGAAAATAAATGAATCTCCAGGGAACGTAGGAGAATGCAAAAGACGAAAAGTAAGGCGACAATTTGAAATTAATAGAACCCACATAGGCCTACAAGGGTGAAATTTATCGGGGAAATTGATTGAATAAATTATGAAAATAAAGCAGATGATTACTTGCAAGTCTCAACCGGCGCGGCGTTTCAATAAATTCGGCCAAATCGAATTAGAAATTGAACTCAAAATCAAAAGTATTGTTGTAGTTTATAATGGTGATATTAAACAAAATCATCAAATTGGAATAAATTGGGATTTAAGAAATTATCGTACATCGAACGATGAAAAAAAATCTTTTTAGCGTTTTTTTAAATATTTTAGATAGCATGTAGAAGACAATCCTCTTGCTTCAAACTAAAGCTAAAAATTTCTGGTATTGAGACTTGAATTCTCAGGGTTAATTTGAAAGGGTTATATTTAAAATTGATACTTTATTCTCGCTGATTTTCATAATCCATCTTTTTATTGATGTGGGTAAGACAGCATTTTGTGTCTTGTACGGGCTATTATTAATACTTTGCAGGAGTGTGAGTGCTAGAGATATATAAAGTATATAAAATAAACTGGCAGAAAAATATGCAAAATATGAGCATTAATAATAGAGATGAAAACAAACAGAAAAATAAAAGGTGCGAATCTTTTTTTTTCTATAAAAAAGGAATATAAGCTTTAATTTGGTTGGAGAAAACAGCGGCAAGATAAAAACGGAATACGCTGAAAATTGAGAATGGATGGCATATAACCCAAAATATAAATGAAAGCTATAGTTATGGTTGTAAGTCGAGAGTCGAGAATAGTTAAGGGAATAGCCGGAGAAAAAACAGGTATTTACCAGGTCCAGATCTGTTTTCAAGACGACTGATTGGAAGCTGGCTTAATTCTGTACTAGTGTGTTGGTGTATAGTGTTGTGTGTACGGATAGACATATATCCATCTAGCTAACTATCGGAGGGTGAAAATAACCCCTGTGCTGTGATATTGATGATGAATCTTTAAGTATAAAACAGGGAGAAAATAGTTGAAAGCGCTAATGCATAAAGTCGTCATAGTCACACAAAAAAAACAAACAGAACTGAGCGGGAAAAATAAGAAAAGAAAGGAAAAAGTGATTGGTATGAACTGGTTACGGTGGTTAATCAAAAACAGAAGCCCCATCCATCAACTTAACAACCTTACAAGGGCCAAATACTCTCAAAATATTCCCCCTGCTACTATATTTCTCCTTTCTCCTCCATTCAACCCCATTTTCACGTGAACACGAAAAAAACAAGAAAACAAAAGTTAGAATGTAAAACAGTAGAGTTGCTTGTAAACAAGCACTTTTGCCTTCTATATGTATTTTACCAGTCGAGCATCAACATTTGAAGCCGATTTCTACCCACTATTTTCAAACAATTAAAAGAACACGGTTGCGCTTTTGTGGCCCCGTTTAATCAGCCGACCTTTCGAATTTCACAAGCGCAGACACGTTTTTAATAGGCTGTGAACTAGCATTTGAAAGCTCCTCAATACAGTTTCACGTAAACTCCTTCGGTGCTTCCTGTTTTAGCTTTGCACTATTCATTTCTGGGTCAATTTTCGATGCACGAAAAAGTTTAAATATCACCGGTAAATTTATAGGAATAAATCAGTCCAGCAAATAGACCAATTTAACAAGTTATAAACCCTTGAAGCTTTACATAACTCTATTTTAAGTAATAACAAATATTAAAATTTGAGCTAGAATGTCCTTTTTTTCAATGCTCATAGAAAAGCTTCAGTCCAAACTTTTTTTGTGATCGAATTTGATTCTATGTTTGTAAGCAACAACCCTCCAAGCATATATATTTATTCCGTTTTTTTTTCGTCAAAAATTGAAACAAAAGTTCAAAATCGGTTAAATTGTATGCGAACTGAGCTGAAGACAATCATAAGTTTTGAAACTTGAGAAGAAAGAAATGATTTCACGTGACGATGGTTAGCTAAAATTGATCCAAGAGAATCTGCTTCCTTGTTACGGATATTCATCACAAAGCCTGTGGCGTAGAAACTCTTGTGGCTGATATGAGTTTCACTTAAACATTTATACGTTCTTGAGGAAACTACTGAATTTTTGAGTAAGTTTTACTCCATCATTTTTAAGCAAAAAAAAACAATTCAAGAACACAAAAACTGCAGTTGCTGAGGCAATAATAAAATTCCGACCAAAAATAATATGGCAAAAAACATCCAAAAAAAACAATTCAAGAACACAAAAACTGCAGTTGCTGAGGCAATAATAAAATTTCGACCAAAAATAATATGGCAAAAAACATCCAGAAAAATTTTACTTTTTTTCTTTTTTAAAACTTTTTTCCGTCTCAGTTATTTTAGCTCAGTTACTAAAGACGAAGTTAGGGAGGATATCGTTCACTTGGCTAAGAGATTTTATTTTTGGACTATCAGAATTCAGCAAAATGCATGTTTGTTTTCTTGAGAAATCGTACTTAAGCTTGAATGATTGTTCAACTAGTTGATAAAGTGCTGAAGTGAAGAGAAGGAAGTGATGGGCCGTGTGACTCCTTTGTTAAAATTATCTGAAAAGCACAAATAATTGAACCGATTTTTCTCTAAACTGTAAAAAAAATTTCGGACTTTTCTGAATTTCAATTAAATCCCGACTTCTGCAGTAAGTGATATTGAAACGAACAGAAAAAAAATAAAGCACCTAATTTCAAATTTTTCTTCTTATCTTTGGGTCGGAGCGAACTACTTTCGAAAAAAGTTTTTTGGCGATCAGCCTTTATTTTTTTTCATTTCATTTCAGGCAGTTTCTATTGGTTGTGAGAACGAATCATAATAACCATTACAATTAGAAAATTTGTGCTTTATTATTCAGTCGAATATTGGTGAATTTTTTTTCAATCAATTGAAATTTTTTGTAAACTGTTTTTGCACAAATTCTGTGCTATTTTAAAACCAAGATGTTTTAGTTTTTATTGAGTTTAGATTGCTTACAATATTAATTCTTTCAAGCTCTAACACTTCAAAATGAAATCGATAAAAATATACGACATTCTTTCCAATAACCATTTTTTTTCGCGAGCTATTTTTCCAGGAATTAAAGGGCTCCTTCAAGTGAATATGCCATGTTATCCTGGGTTAAGAACCCAATCTTTTTTCAAAATTTTTGCGTTCAATTGTGACTAGCTACTGAAAAAAATAGCTTCAATTTTTATTTTGGATTTTTCTGTAGCACTCTAGTTAAATTGGGACGCCTACTGTTTACCAAAAGCATATCACCGAAAAAAAACATTTTACAAAACTTGTTCAAACTGACATACAATTTTTGGTAGGCTGGAATATTTTTCATAATTTGGTGAATGAAGAGCTGCTATGATCACCTTTCAAAGCTATTTGCTTAAAGTTATCAACTTTCACGGGTGAAATTTTCTTTTTAAAAATTACTCAAAAACATATAACAATAATCCGCATACAAAAATAGTTTATGTTTTTAACTTTGAGAGCGCCAGATTATTGCTGTACATTTTAAATGGAAGCGTTCCTGGCACAGACCATCAAGGTGAACCATGATAAGCTTTCAAAACGTCTGACATGGAATCGCGTTTTCAGTAATTGCTTCTATCTCTTCAAATCACTTCTTAAAAATTATAGTGAAAAGTTTATTGTATCAAAACCTGCAGTTTTTCAAAGTGTGACCTTTTGAATTTTTTTCGACAGTTTTTCTCAAACCAAAGAAAAGTATTTTTCCTGCTGCTTTCTCCGCTATTTCGTTTGTTTTTCAATAGATAAACTGATAAAGAAATTCTCATTGACATTGCTTTGGAAAGACCAAACTGAATTATTTTGAATTCATTGCTTCTAGGAGTCGATAAAAATCTAAAAGTCATTGATAATGATATATACAGGTTTCTCGAAAAATTTTAGAACTCTAAGTTTTTGCAGTTTAATTTTTTCAATTTTTTTTAAAGCAAAACATGTATATATTCTTAGCTCATATACTTATAAAATGAGAGCTGCAAATAGCTACACTATGTTCGGAAATTTTAAGTGCGCAGCTTGAAGTGCTTTTTCTCCTTGAATAGTTAGCAATAGTTTTGCGCACCTAATTGCGTTTCATTTTGGCTTCAAATTTTACTCCCCACTAGTATTGAAACCAAAATCAAAACCAAAATTTTTGTTGCCAAATTGGATTGACAAAGTGCTGGCTATCCATTTGACGCAGGACATAATGAAACACTAAAATCTGTTTTAGCCTCAAACAGGTCCTTTTCCCTGTTTCTTTTGCCGTTTTCTTCTTAAAAATTTCACAAATTCAAGTTCAAATGCGTTCTGAAACACCGTTTGATTCCTATTTTTGCGGTTTTCCGAGTTTTGGGTTCGAGGCTTCGCTTTGAGTGGTAATATTGATCCAATTTTGAAAAAAAAATTCTTTTAAATGTTTTCATAACAACCAGCAAAACGTAAAAAATGATAACAAAAAATAGTTTTATAAATTGTTTATATTTGTTGTTTTATTGCCAATTGCAGGCCTAATTTTTTTGTTGCGTATAACTACTGAACAGAAAAGTTTACCATTACCATTTACCATTAGAAATTGGCCATTTGCGTTTCATAAATTAATTCTGAGTCATGAATTAAATTTTTTCTAGTTATTTTTATTGTCTGGAGGTTACTGTTCAATACGGTTTTTAAAATTTTTCAGTTCAACACTTGATGGAAGAGATTAAATCATCTCTAAACTAAAAATTTTTCCATAAAATTCTGTAAGCTCAAAAAATTCGCTTCCGATGTCTTTTTTGGGTTCAATCAAGTGCTTCAATAATTCTCTCAAAGACAAGGCTCTTTTTCGTTCCCAACACCTGCGATATTTTACAAGTAAAGCTCTTGTTCGCGCTATCCAATTTTTATCAAAATTTATATAAAAATTGACTAATAAAGCTATGATAAATATACTTGGTCTTCATACCTAACCTTGAAGAAATCACTAGTTAAACCATAAAATTGAAGGTCATGCGAGGTGGGAGGAAAAGGAAAAAGAGTCAAAGACAATTTGCATTGTAATGAAGTTTCTATTCAACAAGAAGATAAACTCACTGATTTGGTTTTATTTTTCGATCGGCAATTTGAATTTGTTTGGATGTTGGTTACCACGTGCTCTTATGTTTTTGCAGAGCTAGTTTCTTCTGATAATCAGGTACATTTTCGTATGATGCATTACAGGTTAAACATTATTGTTGAAATCAGGTTTCAAATTCTTTTTGAAGCTGATTGCAGCTATGAGGAAGGTTTTTCTAGCAAAAAAAATTGAATGAGCTGAGTCAACAAAATTTTCTTTATTTTGCTAGGTTATAAAAAGATGTAATGAGAAAGGATTTCCGATTTGAATTAATTAACCTCTGTTCAAATTATCCCGTTTGAAATAGTTCTTACGACAATTTGCGTAAGGGCCACCTAGAACTTACATTAACCATTCTTATATTAATACATTCCTATTGTTCCGACTTTCGTAACGTAAGTAACGGAATATTTGTGCTCGGGGTGGTTTTTTTTTTCTTCAGATTTTTGAACCAGCCATTTTTGATGGAATTTTTTAAATATCATTCAGAAGGTATGGTTGTCCTGAGCTTAAATTTGAAAAATTATTTCAAAAATTGAAAATATACTTCTAATCGGGTGGCAGGTTAAACCCCCATTTTTTGTAAAGTTATGGGGGTTTGAAATTTGCCATTTTGGCCAATTTGAGACAATTAATACGCGATATATTTCGCGCTATTAACGTGTCAGCGGAGATTTAATTAAATTTAGAAAAAATCGTTCCAAATTGCTTCAAGGAAGTCTATATGTCATAATTGATTTGTTAATAGGAGCAAAATCTATCACTTTGTACTTAATATGGCGTGTGGGGGGATATTTTCACAAAAAATCTCAATTTTTTTTTTTTCAATTTTAATTTTATTTTATTCCATTTGATTTTTTCATGTTATTGCTGCTCCATATACCTTAAAAAAGTAGTCGGAACATTCAGGGCTTCGCCTTGATACGAGTAGTCTTGTTTTTATTCAAAAACAAGAATAGTTTCATCTTGGTAGCTTATAGTCTCGTGGAACATCCTGGTCTTACAAACACTCTAAAATTTACGGCTATAAGCTCTGATACAATCGAGCGGTCTTCACTATTCTTACAGAAAATGTTCACCTGAGAAATTTGAGTTGCTTTTTTATCCCAGTTCATGAGTCAGAAGCTGCACCTCCTTGGAAGTTTCTCTTTTATGTATACGGGTATCTACTTTTTGGGATTGATCTTGGAAGTTTCTCCAAGCAATGCAACGTGACAGAAGTGAATATTGTTGTTATCATCGAGATTAGTAGCCAATTTGGACAATGTCAGTTTGAGATAATAGTGAGGTCATTTTGTCAATCGGGTGACAGGTAAGATGTAGCTTGGAATCAATTGATTGTCCGGTTAAAAAAATAAATATATTTGATTGAAGGTTGTCTAGGTCGAATGGCGCATTTTCAAGACAGTCAGACAGTCATTTGATCTATACCGTTCATATTCTTGCATCTGTAAATCGTTAGCGTCGTTTTCAAAGCGTAACTCGATTTATGTTGCTCATTTGGGCTACAACTTTTGAATTTTTTGGGCATTGAGCTTTAGTTAATTGGGAATGCAAAATTGTCTGTCTAGACATAGGTAAATATATGTTTGAGAATTTGCCTAAAAAACTTTTTACGAAATTGTCTTCAAACTGAACCATAAGCAATTATGAAAAACCAGAAAAAATAGCGAATAAATTTTTAAAAATCAAAATACGACCATTTTTTTTACTTTTGCAATAGCTTTGTTAGAGATATGAATCAGACCAGACGAAATTTCATAAAAATTTAATACTTGGCGTGTTCGATCAATTTTTTATGAGAAAAGACTATAATATAAAAGATGAAATGAAAGACTCTTGACTGCAACTGGCAGACAGACTTGTTTTTAAAACAATATGAGCACTGCAGAAAAAAAAATTTTTCCATCATTTTCAATTGTTTTGAGGTAGACTAAGAACTTTTTTTCAATTTTTGTTTGACTTGGCGGCAAAGATCTCCAAATTTTGTCTCTTAGTTTTTAAACAGCAGTTTTTGTTATTACTAAATTTTCCTTCTTGAACTAAATTTGCTTCTCATCAAATTCTTTGCACAGCACATATATTGCACTCATAAAATCCTTTTATGATGGCGTAAATGTAAGTTTTATTCCTAAGGGACAGTGATCCATAAGTCGCCTCGACCTAGTTGTCCCCTCAAAACCAAAGAACTACCGGAATTCTTCAATATTTTGTGAGGAGCGCTAATTAAAATGACAGAATTCAAAGATATTTTTCTCTTTATAATTTGACTATGATAATGAATCGAATCGTAAAAATTCTCTAGCGAAGAGGCAACGGTTCTAGCAAAAAATGCTGGTTTGCCTAAAAAATCAATTCTTAAGTTGCGTAAAAACGTTGCGTAAATTCTAAAGTTGCTAAAATTTCTTAGAAAATAATTAAAATATGTTTGCGTGAAAAACTGAATCAGCAAAAGAAACAAAAATTTATTTCCTAGCATAATATTTAGGACAACTGGGATTGCGAAATATTGAACTTTGATGTGCTGGGCTTCGGAGCATATAAAAAAGTCACGGGGTATGAAAAAGATTGGGGGCATATCATGTCAAATAATATTAGGAGGTTTTACTAACGCAACAGGGTGAAGAGGCAACCACCCCCTCCCTCCCCCTACTCCCACTTAGCTAAGTTGTCAATTTGCCACCTAATTTTTCATTTTCACCCGTCTTCTAAACAAACGAATGGGTGTCTGAAATGCATCATACCTCAAGACATTACCATTGAGCAACTGCTATACAAACGCGAATTTCAACTAAAAATATTAACCCCCTTTAGCCTTCACACATTATATTGCTCAACATAAGCAGGACTACCTATGCCAGAGGAGTTTTTTGGAATTTTGTTGAAGGGAAAAGAAAAAATCAATATATGGTGGCAGAATGAAGGCATCCGTTTTGAAAGAGTAGCTAGATTGAAATTATTTGCCAAAATTAAATTAGCCAGCCCTTTGTTCCGTTTACGCGGATAGATTTTTGAGTCTAGGAAAGAAAAATCATTTGAATTGAAAGGCGACGAGCATCAAGAATACTGAGTTGAAATTTTCAAAATGTCATTTAGAAGAGAGAAAAGGAAAATAAATGGAATTTTCCAACTCGCCTTCATCAATAGGAAACAGCTGATTAAAATTGATTTTTTTCAGGCAAGCTTTCAGGGAAATGCAAAAATTGCTGCTTCCTCTGTCGTATAACTTGGCAAATTGAGGTTTATTGGAAAACAACAAAAGTTTTATATTTTTCTGTCCAAATTCGAAGTAAATAAGTATCTTATTTACCATCTATCGGGAACTTTCAACTAAAATAATAAATAAATAAGAACTAGATTTCTATTTTTGGCCGTCTTTGGCCGTGAGTTGCATAATCTTTTAGGCAAAAAAACTGTTCCGTGTACTGTTAAGTATATACAAAAACAAGACTTCTCGTATCAGGGCGAAGCCCTGAATGTTCCGGCTGACTTTTAATGTTTATGGAGCAGTAATAACAAAAAAATTAAGTGAAACAAAATAAAATGAATTTTTTTTTTAAATTTGAAATGTTTTCTATGAAAATCATCCCCCCTTACGCCATATAAACTACAAAAGAATAAATTTAGCTCCTTGTAACAAATCAATTATGGCAAATAAGCTTCTTTCAACCAATTTGGAACTATTTCTAAGACGGATTAATTCTCTGCTTACGCGTTAATAGCGCGAAATATATCGAGCGTTAATTGTCCCAAAATAGCCAAAATGGTAATCTTTAAACCCTCATAACATTACGAAAATTAATCACAGGTGAAATATCGTTTCAAATTTAAGCTCAGGACAACAATAAATTTTGAAGGATATAAAAAATTCCGTCAAAAATCGCTAGTTAAAAAGTCGAAATTTGAATTTGTCTAAAAAAAAACCCCACCCCGAGCACAAATATTCCGTTACTTTCGTATCGAAAGTCGGAACAACAAGGTTTTCAAGTTTTTATTTTTGTTTTTGTTCCGACTTTCGATACGAAAGTAACGGAATATTTGTGCTCGGGGTGGGTTTTTTTCTTCAGACAAATTTCGAATTTTTAACTAGCTATTTTTGACAATATTTTTTATATCATTCAAAAGGTATTGTTGTCTTGAGCTTAACTTTGAAATGATATTTACCTTTGATCATTTTTCGTGAAGTTGTGGGGGTTCGCAGATTGCCATTTTGGCCAACTTGGGAAATTGCGTATTAATGTTTCGCGCGATTAATGCGTAAGCGGAGATTAAATCCGTCCTAGAAATAATTCCAAATTGGATAAAAGAAGCTTATTTGCCTTAATTGATTCGTTACAAGCAGCGAAGTCTACTTTTTTGTACTTTATATGGCGTGTGGGGGGATGATTTTCATAAAAATTTCAAATTAAAAAACTTTTTTTTGTTTTATTACCTTTAATTTTTTTATGTTATTACTGCTTCATAGATTTTAAGAGGCAGTCAGAATATTCAGCGCTTCGCCCTGATATGAGCAGTCTTGTTTAGTTTTTTGGGGCAGGAAAGTCGGTTGCATTGAATAGCTAGACTTTTTCTAATCATTTAAATACCGTGAGATATTTGAGTTTTAAGCGAAGTTGACTGTTTGACGTTCGACGTTCGAGGTATGAACAGTTGATAGTGATGAGTTAGGTTTGAGGTGAAACTCATAGAGTAATTTCGGATAGGGTACCCCGTCTGCTCGTCACGCTATCTTGTTTTCGGCCAGATAGATTCGTGCAACTTCTTAGTCTAATACCGATCCTAGTCTTACTCTTATATCTACTAGTCTCAGGGCGTTGAACTAGTCTCTGCTAGGCTCAATAGATCTAGTGTATACTGGCTGATTGCGATTGCTAAAGGTCTCTCGGAGAGGTAATTAATTTCTAAGTTAAATTCAAATCTCTCTGGTGCTTACAGGTAATTTCAGCACTCACAAATAAGTGGGTTGTTAGTTAGATGGATCATGATTGATTAATATTAAATATTTTATAGAGATAAAATATCCAAGTTATAACCAATAATAAATATAGTTTATATCTGGTTCCACCCATCTGGGGTTTACAGGGTTTTTCAATCTTGTATCTTCTATCTGTAATGAGGATGGGGGATGACCGTTGATACTTGGCGAGAATCATTTCTTGTTTTGTTCTTGAAGAAGAAAGCTCCAGGAAGCTGGAGTCGTCGATATGAAGTTGTTAGTTATCGTTTGACAAAGACTATGACCGCCAACAAAATCAATCTGATTTCAAGATGGTTTGCTATGATCGTCTGTTTGTTCTTGATTGGTTGTGGAGAACTATGTTTCGATCTGGTTTGGGAATGGCGTGAAACTCGAGATTGGAGGGAATGCCTGGTAGCTCAGATTTGTACGTATACTTGAACATCGAGGTGGTCATTGGTTTGGTTCAATGAAGTCCTTTTCTGCAAAGTCAAGTCGTACTCTAAATCCTTTTTGAGTCGGGTTTGTGGGCTGCATATTGGTTGTGTTTAGCCATTCTGTAAGTTGAGTGTGATGAGGTCGTCTGGTCTTTGGATGCTCGTTTTTGTGGTTGTGTGTAATCTATATACTGCATATTATGATTTACATTTTATAAATTTTTGTTAATTTAAATTTTTAGTTATGATTTTGGTTAATTGTTTTCGCAAAAGCGTTTTAGTTTTAGTTCAGTTATTTTTAAGAGTTACTCACACTTGAGTACCTCTTGTCAAAAATATGATGTGGTCACAAAGCGTGGGTGTAGCACGGTGGGTTAGGCCGGCTATAGAGCATGCTCAGGACGTCCTCTCTGGTCGGTTAGGCCAGGAGTGGGAGTATGATTTCGTGCTGGTTTTTTCAGGGGTCCTGTTTTGTGTTAACTTTTTATGTTTTATTTTTTCTGGTTTTCCTCTTTTTTGTTGAATGTGTCCTTTTTTCAAAAATCAAATTGTTTTTAGTTTGGGTTTGTCTTGCGACTTTTTGGTGTTTTATTAATTCTTTTTTAGACTTGGTAATAGTCTTCAAAAGAATACATTATCCAGTTTTAAGCTGGTTTAATCCAGTTTGGGTACCGTAGGTTTTCTTTTCTTAGTCCTGCTGTTAGTTTATGGTTTATGGTGTTTAGTAAGCTGCGTTGGTTTGTTTGGTTATTATATAACTCCATTAATCGGGTTAAAGGAAAGTTGGAAACTTGTTATTGTTGGTTTGAGTCGTTGTTAGTGAAAACTTAAAACTTGAATTCATTATTTTAAACAATTCTTCGTGGGCGAGCTGTGCGATTGTGGATAAAATTCTTGTGCGTTTGAACAGAAGATATATAAAATTATAGTACTTCATTTCATTTGTTTGAATTTACTGCTTTTTAGACTAAATTTTACTGCTTATTGGGTTGAAAATTATAAATTGATTTTCATCGTACTTAAATTTACTACATTTAGGGAAATAATTTAGAAATGAATTTATTACTTGGAATTGACTTTTACTGCATCATTTAGTGTTGGCTTAATAGACTTTAATATGAAAAAAAGAGTTTGTATTTTTATTTGTTTTTTCTTGTTTGTAGGTGATCGTTGTGTGAAGACTAAAGAAAATGTAAATTACCGAATAGAATGGTTAGTTTAATTTTAAATTAGTTAGTTGTAAAATTATTAAATTCATAATTACCTTAGTCGTCGGGAAAGAAGCCATGAGGGAAAGCATCGTGAATAGCATCTGATGTGGTTAGTAATTTTGCTAGTATGCGTATGATGTTTTTAGTTTGTAGCAGTGGCCAGATCAATTGAAGTGCTTTGATTGTTTTTAGTTCTTCGGTGCCTACTGCAAACTCGTGAGGTGTGTTTTGAATTAGTTTGTATTTTTTGTGATTGTATTTAGTGTTATGGATGAATTCTAAAATGGGTACTTCTATAGGTTGAATATATTCATGCGGAATGATCAGGGGTCGGGATTCTTCGTCGTTGAAGGTCTTCGTGAGGGGACAAAATATATACATTTGAGTGATTGGGTCATAATTCCGGAGGATGCCTTGAAAGTTAGTATTTTAATGCAATTCGTGAAATTTAGAAAAAACGGTGAGGTGTATTTGGAATTTATGAATTGAAATCTGTGGTGAGTTTGTCGTGATGGTGTGTGTGTATGAAAATGATTTTGAATGAAACGATAATAATTGTAGGTGTGTGTTTGCTTAGTTCTCAACATGATGTCGTGTGAGCAGTGCAAATCACGTTCTTTTGGTGTGAGGAAACGAAAGATCAGTGAAAATGTTTGAAATTTTTCGTGAAATGATTCGTATGCTTGAATGTCTGATAGTGCTTCTGAAATTATGTGATCATGCTTTTTATCGAGTATGTTAATTGTGAATAAGTAGGATGTTTTAATGAAAAATTTTTCTGTTAATTGTGGATTCGCGAATTGATCGTCGTCAAAAAACTGATCTTGATTAGATCGGATGATGTTATGATCATAATACTCAATTGAGTAGTCGTTAGCGCGGGGTGCAGTGAATGTTTATAGTAATTTTTTATATCCTACGTATGTAATTTGTCTGGATATTAGTGATGTGGTTAGACTAAATAATTCATTCATTTTTTTTCAATATCTTTTGTGGTGTTGAGGAGTGGTAGCGTAAGGGGATTAGTGAAATTATAATAAGCTGTCCAATGAAGTGTGGGTTTTAATACATGTTCGTCTACGAAATGATGTGGTTCAGGGTTAGGGTCGGATTGATTTCAGGTGTATTGGGGGGAAAAGGTAGGGTTATTTGAAGGTAATTTGGAGTATTGGTGTGGTCTGGATGGTTAACGTATTCTCGGGCGGTTCCGGGTTTGGATGGGAACGGGTGATTTGGGAATTTCGTTTAAAAGTTCTGTAAGCACGATTAGTACTAGTGGATGTTTCTGTTGATGTGGATGAATGAGCTAATGATGGGGTATAATCTGAAATTGGTGTAGGTGTTGGTGGATTTGATGATGTTATTGTTGATGATAGTTGGTGAATAGTGAGAGTGTGGGGAGATAGCAACTGTTTTTGGAGTGTTATAAAGTTATCTAATTCTTCGGAAATTTGAATATTATCTGGGGAATTGTTGGTGGAGCGTTCGTTATTGAATGGGGAGTAGGTTGGCGTTACTTGAGAAGGAGTGTAGGGAGATGTACATTGGCTTTGGGGTTGAATAGGTCGGAATGGAGGTTTTGAGAAGGTTGAAGAGCTGGTCTGGGTATGAGTAGAAGGGGATGGTCTGAAATCTGCGAACTCATCGGGAGTTTCTATATCGGAGTTATTGAATTGTGATATTGTTTCATAAATTGTGATATCTGAGTTAGTGTCAGAATTCATGCCTGATGATGTATTAGTTTGTGGTGAATTAGGTGGCGGAAAAGCAAAAAGTGGGATAATAGGGAGTGGATTTTGGAGGTTGGCAGGGTGGGAGTTTGATCGATGGAGTGATCCAATTTGTCTGCTCATCGTGGGCTGAAAAAATGATTATTTTGAGACCGAAAAGTAGTGGTATGGGGCTGTTCAATGATTTGTTCGTATGTATCGTCAATTGGAAGAGGTTGTGTCATTATATGTTGAATGGGGTTTTGTATGTGGCTGGGTCTTAGGTTTGGAGGCTTTGTGATTGCTAAGTTCCCAAAAATTTCGTGAGACTAATGATAATGAATGGTTATGATGTAGATTTGGCAAATGGGATGCTGTAGATGGGGCATTTATATTTCTGTTTGTGTCGTATGGGTTGGGGTTTGTTGATAGTTTTGTATTATATTCCTTGATTTGTGCATCTAAGAGGATTTTTTTCATTGACGACGAAAGTATTCCAAAAAATCCTGCAAATAATATGCGTGCTACGCTGGCTTGTTGGTTTACCTGTGTCTGTTTTGCGCATGTGTTATAGATTCCTTTTAGTAGTGAGAAAAGAAATCCAATAAAGTTAAACATGGCGTATAAGATAGTCAATCCTTCTAAGATGTAGTATGGCCATCCTAGGAAGGCTAAAACTTCGTTCTTGAGATTTACAAAACTAAAAACATTGATCGGTGATATATCCTGTGGTCGATATTTTTCACCGTTTAGGTAAGTGTAATCTTTTATATCTTTAAAATATCCGCTGTAATCTTGTGTGTAAATATCTGAAAATCCTGATGTTTCTGCAAGTTTTCGTAAGTTTTGATCTATTGATTGTCGTTGTATTGTGTCCATTTTTGTAAATAGTTCTTGAAATTGCTGTGTAGGTATGTGGTGTTGTATGTCTGATTTAGATTAGATACCTATCGATTGTAAATCGATATTTAGATTGCGGGCTATAGCTCTAATGCTTTCAGGTGAAAACTTTTTGAATGATGGCATTAATGTTGGGTATGGTGTTAGTAGATAGTATTTATCTTCGTCGGTATTTAATTGTACAACGTTGTGGCTATTTGCTGATCCACATGGTACTGCTGTATCCCAAAAATATGTTCGTCTTGAGAGTGTATCAACAAAATATACTTTATTTTTGTAGAATATGGGGATTCTTTTGTAACATCTTTTATCTTCAAAAACGTATAAAGGTTATACTTTTTTGGTAAAAGTGTAATACCATCAGATGTTTCCTTCATAATCAATAAAATGTGATCTATTTCCGCATAACAAATATCCTGCATATGGTATTTTGAGAACTGCTAGTGCTAGTGACTGTAGAAGTTGTGTTCTTTCAAGTTCACATAATTGATGTAGTGTTTCTAATTCTGAGAGTAAAATTTCTTGAAAAATTCTGCTGATTGTGTAGTCTAGTTTCATATCTAAATGTATTTCATAATGAATTGCGCCAAAATATGTGCGGCTCATAAGTGGTAGTTCTTGTAACCGTGTACTATCTGCGTCTTGTGGTTTTAATTTTCCACCGATTCGTCCTGTTTTTCTGAAATTTTACTGAAACATAAGGGTTTCCGTCGGTAAGTTAATGAGATGTGGCCATGGGGTTTACAATTAGATGTCTTGT
This sequence comes from Symsagittifera roscoffensis, assembly GCF_963678635.1. Taxonomy (NCBI): domain Eukaryota; kingdom Metazoa; phylum Xenacoelomorpha; order Acoela; family Convolutidae; genus Symsagittifera; species Symsagittifera roscoffensis. The sequence goes on along the minus strand of NC_087068.1, from coordinate 18,850,573 downwards.
CTTCATGTCGAAACCATGTTCGTATTCGACAAGGATTTTTGAATACTGTGTTTTGTAAATTGGCTTTTTATATTTACATGCTAGTTCTGTTTCTGGGTATATTTGAAATCGTGTTAGTTTATTTTCTATATTGTGGAGATTTCTAAATTTATTGTTATTATTTCTAATTTGATCGGGGCTTACTTCTTCAAATGGAATTGATTCAATAAAATATTTTTGGTGAAATTTAATCATTCTAGCGTGTATTTTTGCTACTTGAAAAACTGTGCAGGTTTCTTCAGGAAACCATACAATGGTTGCTTCCGTTCGTGTTGTAGGATCGCAATATCCTTGGTCATTTTTGCAAGGGAGTAGAATGTCTTGGTAAAGATTTGTGTCGTCTTTTAAATCTCGTGTAAGTTGTACTTTTTCAAGTTGTATTTTCCAGTCAAAAAACATTATTTCTTGATATCCTTTATTTTTTGTGTCTGCTTTGCAATTTGAGGGATCAGTTATACCTATATGTGGTATCCAGTGTTTATCATGTAGATCGTATGTCAATCGTCCGTGTGTTCCATGAAAGGGGAAATTTGTAACTAGTCTTATGTGACCTTGGTGTTTTTCAAGTTCTGCTTAATGTGCTAAGTCTGGGAAAACTTGAAAATTAAAAATAAGTTTTCTATTTGTGCCTACGTTTTGTATTAAGTTTAATCGTTTAAGTTCGTTTTTACAGTCTTGAGGTCTTTAAAGATTATGTTACTCTGATAGAAAGATTCGTGGTCTAATTCGGAAAATGTTGCTGTAAATTTGTATCCTGTTAATGTTTTTGATCGGGCTTTTGAGTATAATGTGGCTACTATATTTGTTGTTTCTATAGCTTGTGGTTAGGATTCACATTGTGTGACTTGGTGTATAGCATATTTGTGCAGCGTTTTTTGTTCGTTTTCTTCACAATCATAGTGTGTTACCAATGAATCCTGAGGTCCTGTGCAAAGAGACGGATTTGTATTTTATTCGGAAAAAATTAGAAAAAGTAGGTGTTGAAATGTAAATACTTTTAGAATATACATGTGTATGATAATCCTGAGTAAGAGTTATAAAAGTAATATATCCAATTGTATTTTTGATATATCTATCGTCTTTATATATAACTTCAGTTGTTATAAATGGGGGAGGTAGTGATTGAGCTGTTATATTTGGTGGGCTGAAAGGGGAAAGGGGTGTTGAACAATATTATTTAGTCTGACAGTGATTTCAAATTTTAATTGGAGACTATTTTGTTGAAGTATTTGAATGTTGTGTTCTTGAATATCTTTTTGAATATTGTCTTTATTGTAATCTACTTAGTGCCCAATTGTGGAGTCGGCTATTTTCTTGATGTTGTCCAAATAGTGGGGGAGGTGCTACGAAGGTATTCCAATTCAATCGTAGAGTGGTGTTTGTCGATGATTGTTCTTGGTATCTAGCGTCAAGGTTGGTGGGGAAATTAAGAGGGAAGAGTGTTGGTGATATTTGACTTAAAGATGGTATTGATGGGAGTGAAAGTGTTTCTGGCAGGGATGATAGCGTTGTATCAGAAGAAATAACTATTGGTTCATTTACTATATTGGCTCGCCTTGAGTATATGAGTGTGTTGTCCAATATGGTGGTCTTTCGGTGGTGTCTGGGGGGTTAAAAGGGTTTTCTCTGATTTGTTGTGATGTTGGGGTTGAACCTAGATAGTCTGAGGGAATATTTGAGGTGCTATGTTGTGAAAAAAGTATGGGAGTTTCTGAAAATGTACTGCTTGAAAGTTCTGAGGTTGTTGGTGTTGGTGATTGGGGTATATTAAAATGAACTCTGGGGGTTTAAAAATTTCTATTTCGTCGCGGATGTAGAGTTTGTCTATGTATTTCAGGTGTATTTTGATTATGGCTAATTTGTCTGACTCGATTGAGATCTTGTTGCAAGGTGGGATATAAATTATATGTTGGTTCGCTCAAAGATGCTTGGCGATTAACTGGTTCTAATGGTTCAGATAATTGTGCGTGTCGTTCTTCAAAAGTGCATGGGTTGTCTTGAAAAGAAATGCGTGTTGATGGTTGGGGATTGTTGGTAGTTGTAGGTGTTATTGGACTGTCTTGAGATGTAGTTGGTGGGGGCTGGTTTGGCGTTGGTTTTTTAGCAATTTTGAAAAGGTATCTGAGTTTTTAATTCTTATTGGGAAAATTTATGTTTATTTTATAATTCTTCAATAAATAGTATCAAGAGAATAGTTGCTAGGGCAAAGGTGACTATTGTTTTTCTATACATTTGCACATTGTCATGATGAGGGAGATTAAAAATGTAAGAAAATTGATGAATAAAAGAAAAGTATCTGTTTGACTGAAAATAGTTTGTATCATTTAAGTAGATTTTATGTATTCGTACCTGAGGATGTGGTCAAGGATTTGGGAGAGTTGGAGGTATATTTAAAATAGGGAATAGAAAACTGGAAAAAAGATTGCAAAAAATTATAGAAAGGATTATGAGGGGTTCAAAAGTTTCAATGAAAAAAAATAGCAAAAATTTGAATATTGTAGAAAATTTTGTGAAAAAGTTTGAAAGTTTTTGTCTTGGTTTATCGACTGTTATAGAAAAAAGCATTAAAGAAATGATTTGTTTCGTCGAATATTTTTTAATTTTTGGGTCGAAATTCAAGTGTGGTCGGATTATTTGTTGATTTTTTTGGCAAGTGGGTTGAGTTTTGTCAAAAATTGTTGTGGGATATTTTTTCGGTGTTCGGGATGTTTTCATAGTATTGTTTTCCTTTGTTAGATAAATTCGGGTATCTTTGGAATATTTGTACTTTAGGCCAAATGATCATGAGTCTTTTTTACTTTAGGCTAATTTGCCATTTTTGGTTGGAGGGTTTTTGAGTTCTGGATTGGGAAAATATTATTGATTTTTGCATAATATGATAGGGGAGGGTTGTAATAATGAAGTGGTATTTATTTTTGTTGTCAAGTTTTTGCAAGTTGCTTATTTTTGACCTGGAGGTCTTAAAGTTATAGTTATAGATATGCCTGGAGATTGATATCTGTCGGCTAATGAGTCTGTCTTAGAGATAGTTTGGTGACAAATTTGAATGATTTCTATTGGCTGAATTTGAACTGGAATTTATCGAGTTTATTTTCAGCATGTTAATACGGAAATGTGAAAATTGAAGGTGATTAAAAAGAACATTGACGTTAATCAAAATTAAAGTTGTTTTTGGAATTCAACTTTCTTCAATATTTTAGATTGTGGAATGATTGTCTTATAGTTTTTTCGTGGTTGACTTCTAAGTCGTGATGATTCTCTATGTTCGGATTTTTGTTGTTGATCCTGTGGTACGATTTTTCTGTCATTTTTCTATTTTGTCTTTCTTTATAAGATGTTTTTGGTTGTGGTATGTTTGATCTTTGAGGGTTTGCATTTTGCTGTTGGATTGTTTTTTGATTGTTTTGGGTATTAACGTTTTGATTTTGTTCCGTTGTTCTAGTGGGAACAAGGAAAAGTTGGATTTTTCCATAAATTATTAATGTTGAGCCTTGTGCTGTTGCTAAATCCTCACTGGTCGCACCAGATGAGTTAGGTTCAAGGTGTAACTCATGAGTAATTTTGGATAGGGTACTCTATGAGTTGCGGTCCGTCTGCCAAAATTTGATATCTCAAAATAGTTCACAGTGGGTTGTTAGTTAGATGGATCATGATTGGTTAATATTAAATATTTTATAGAGATAAAATATCCAATTTATAACCAATAATAAATATAGTTTTTATCTGGTTCCAGTGAGTTCACAGTAATTCGACCTTTAGGAATTCAACATCCTGCTCGCTCAGATGGTCATCCTGTTCTCACCTTCCTAATTTACATCCATTTTGCTAAATGTAAGATTTTTCCATTGAAACTGAGTTTTTTCTGGGGTATATATATTTATATACATCATCTTTATTTAGGATGAGGGGGAAAACAAGATTTTTTTCACATCTGCTTAGAGTGGGAAAAGGAAATTTAGCTTGTTTTTGCAAATAAAATCTTGCGATTGCACTGCTACCGCCTGTCGCAAAATTAGGTTACACGGTGTTAGTAATAAAAGCATTATCTAAAAAATTAGGTTTGAGACTATCTAAAATTTAAACTTTCTTGCCAGGGGCGGATCTAAGATTTACCTTTTGTTAGGTCGACCGAATCGATTTTCCGAGCTTTACCAAAGCACTATAAAGACCCTGTTTTGGCTAGATTTTCTGCACGGCAGACAAATATTTGAAAAAACAGGCAAAAAAAGCGTTTTTTAGGTACTTTTTACAAAATTTTTGACCAAAAAAATGCGTTTTTTTGATGCGGGTTTCCTCAAAATTATTAAATAAAGGCGCCTTTAGAAATTTTTGCGGTCCGTCTGCCAAAATTTGATATCTCAAAATAGTACAAAGGGGGGACCTTTTGGGTCGCTGGGGGTCGAATCCTTGAAGGAGGAGGGTTGTCCGCCCTTTGCCCCGTAAATCCACCCCTGCTTTGATACAAATACTTTCACTGAATCTTAAATCAGGGTTAGCAAAGTTTCAAAATGATATATCACTCAAAATTTTCTGGAAAACGTAAAAAATTTAAAGTTATAAACCACTCAACTTTCTCTGAAGAACTTAAGAATCCTTCCAATTAGTGTGAGCAAGCAGAACGACGTATAACTGTGAAAGAAGTAAAAACATTTTCTTGTCCAATTTCGTATAAAAATCATATTACTTTTTTAACAATTTCGCAGAATTTTTGTAGGAAGTGTTGACCTAAAGCTTGTAAACTAGATAATATTTACTCCGCTTATTGTCTGAATTTTAAGACTTTCTTTAATTCGAATAAAAAGTCGATGATGGTATTCTCGTGATTTAACGTATGAACAGCATGAACGGGAATTTCCAAATTTTTAATGAAAAAACTAGATAAACAATTCAGTAAATTTTTGACAGCAGTTTGAGTCAAGTCGCAAAGGATGCATTTCAATCCACTTAGCGACGCTAGCCAACGTCATTTTGCGTAATTTAAAATAACACAGAAAAAGTCACCAAATCTAAAGTCGAGTGTTCATAGGCTTCAAAAAATTAAACTTTGAAACTTACCTGATAAAAGTCTATATAAGTCAAGTTTTTCTAGCACATGATAAATTGCATAGTTTTTTATTCGCTCTCTTAAGCTAAAGTTTTTTTCCGTCGAAAATTTGCCGCAAAACTAAAAAACTTTTTTCATCAATATTTCTGTGCGGTGCTTTTTATTATACAAGAACGATAAAGTTAACAGTAGTGATACGCTACACAAAAAAATGAAAGGATTGACCTACCAGGGTGGAATACAACAGTTTTTATAATTGAAAAAATTTTGTCATACTTTTCCGTGTAATTTTTTATATACAGAAAAAAAATATGAAATCTAAGGCGAAATTTCTATGATATTAATTTAAAAAAGCATTTTAATGAACCAAAATTGTTATTGTTTACGTTTTGAAAAGTATTTTGTGTGTTTTATCCTAAAACACAGCAACCAAAAATTTCCTAACATAAGAACATTACCCACATTTGTAGACTATTTGTGTAAGATAAGAGATAAGTTTTCATAATTCACTGAGAAGTATGGTTCAAAACCTACATGACTATGAATAAAAATCTAAAAACCTACAGTTTTTGTACGAGACTAGAATAGAACATTTATTTTTAATCAAAAATTTTAGTATTCGAAAATCGTGGCATCAGTTTTTTAACAGTTTGAAATTTATCTTGACACACAAAAACCAAAAAGTTTCAACTTTGAGTAAGCAAATCAATTTTGTTTACTTTGTATAAACAATTCAGGTCAAACTACAATGTAGACAAGAATCACCAATTTTTAGATGCCATTTTTTTTGATCAGAATTTATTCGAGCAACAAAACAACATTGCGATGAAAAATTAAAAAATCAAAAATGTATCCCTAAAATTTGTAACTCATACTTTGCAGCAATGTAAAATTTGCTGCTTAAATAAATTTCATAGATGCACCAGAGGGTTTAGGGTTGTAAAAAGATTCGACCTCTACCATTCCAAAAAATCCCCTTTAAACTATTGTGAGATATCTATTTTTGGCGAAGGAACCATAAATTGTTTCCAAAGGCACTCTGGGCGCCAAAATATACTAATTTTGAGGGGAAACTGCGCGGACAAAAAAAGGAAAAAAATTGGTCAATAATTTCCAAAAAACGCCTAAAACACCTGTTTTTGGCCTGTTTGCTTGCAAAATTTGGCCGGCGGCGCAGAAAATTTGTTCAACATAGGATCTTTATAGTGATTTGTGAGAACTAGGAAATCAATTTGTTCGGCCTAAAAAAAGGCCAATAAAAACTTTGAAAATTTTTTGAACATCTTAAAGCCCCCCTTCCCCCTCCTTCGAGACAATCCTAGATCCACCCCTGCATATATGAAAATTGTGTGACAAGCGTTTTTCCATACACTCTGTGAACAGAATTGTATAATAAGCATTTTTCGTGAATGGAGATCAACCCGGGTGCAATAAAACTGGAATTTTTAAAAGGAAATGGGACGTAACTTGAAATCAGCTAACAACTATTTCAGGTGCCTATCTGAATGTCATTAAATATAAAAGAGAGGTTGGCGGTAACTAAAAAACCATATTTGACTCACGAATGCCACTCCCTCAAGAATCGGGAAAACGTAAAATTATACAGACACTGAATTATTTATCGAACTATTACTAGTAAAAAATCAGAACCGCAGGTTTGGGTAACATCAAATCAAATCATAGCAGTCTTATCACTTCACAGTAGCGGATTTAGGAGGGGGCGGGGGGATTTGCGGACGCTCACTGCCGACCCAAAGGGTCCCCCCTTGGACTATCTTGAGATATCTATTTTTGGTGAAGTATCCTAAAATTTTTCTAAGGGCGCCTTAAGCGCCAATAAAAATTAATTTTTGAAGGGGGAGCTTGCGCCAAAAAAAAGCGATTTTTTGGTCAAATTTTTCCAAAAAGCGCCTAAAAAGCCTTTTTGGTCTGATTTTTTTTTCAAAAAGTTGCCTTTTTTTTAGTTAGGTCTGAAATTTCACACTTTTTTCGTCCTTCGTCTCAACAATTTCATGAGCCAAAGCTGTTGCGACTGAATTTGCTGGTTGGTTTTCCTCACTTCGACTTTTGCAAATTGAAGTGAAAAGTCCTTGTCTTTTTGCACTAGTTCAAGAAATAAAGAATATTTGGGGTTGGATCGGCGTTTCCTACTAATCTCTAATAATTGGAATGGCGGCGTCTTTTGGTTTTTCTGCTTTTTCATACCAGCTGCCTTCTCTTTTTAAAATTTCTTACAATAGTCGACAACGGGACTAATTAAAATCGCCAGAAATTGCCTTGTACTGTTTTTCCATTTATGTTGGCTTTAACGTCATTATTACTTCTTACTTCAAAATTGTTCCTTTACCACTGCTCTGATTAAGTTCCTGAGGTTCTGATTTCGTAGATTTTGCTTGAGCCAAATGCTGATTTTTTGCTTCTCTGGCTGTCTTGGGCTCGGCTTCAATGCCCAAAACGTATTCGATTCCAGATGCATATATAAGACTGCCTATAGACTGATTGCCTCAAAGATCACTTCAACAATGTCTGAGTCGTAACTGATATTTGTGAAGGCCTACTGATGGTTACGATCGTTCAGCTTGTCTCTTCAATCAGGGATCCCTCTCGTGGTCAACATTGGCTCCAATGCTGGCTTTGCTACACATTTTCCTGTTTTTTTTCGTCAGTGATGTTCTTGAGGCTGAAAGATTGAATAAGCACATTATGGTAGTAAAGATTTTTCAAAACGTTCGAAGAAAACTAATTTTTCAGGTTCTCCCAAGGTAAAATCTAATCCAAAGTAAAATCGGATTCCAAATCAAGATCAATTTTCTGGATAAGTTTTCCGAAACTCCAAAAGTCCACTACCCGATCCTTTTTCTTGACACTTCTACGATGCAAAAATCTTTAATTTTTCCGTTTCTGAAAATTTTTTCGAAGCACTTGTTTCCCCACTTCTAAAATTCACCTGTACATGACTTCTTCATGGCGTAAGGCAAGGTTTGCAACCTCTCGCAATAAGGCTTTTTTGTCAAAGAAGATAAAATCACAAAACTTTTTCAGCTATCCGTTTGATGCCTCTTGCTATAGATGCGATGAATTTGTCCAATTTTATCATAACGGGATTTTTTATTTGACCAATAATTACTGCATTTTTTATTTGACCAATGATTACTATTTTCCCATCGCAAACAAATATTCCGACGCTTCTTTGACGAAATGCTTGAATAAACTTACAAAGTTTAGCAATTTATACGCGTTCATTTTCAATAGAAATTCTAATATGGTCAAAAATATTCTTCTTCAGTGGTCAATCAGAACGGTCAAAAAACTTTCAGTAAAAAAGTTCTTCCGACTGGTTTAAAAATTGGGATATAAAAGCTTATTTTTTCAACTTTCGAAAGTTCGCTGTCCCAAAATTGTGCTCATCCCATTATCTATACGTTTAAAAAAAATTAAGTTTTCAGTCTGACATCTTTTCTGAAAATTAAATGAATAGTTTTCGGTTTTTTGGCGATTTTTGAATTCAGCACAAGTTTTTTTTCTGTTGGTTTTCTCAAAGCACGACCAAGAGTTTTTAAAAAGTAGCATGAATGGTGACGACGGTTCCGCAAGATTCTGGATAAACTTCGTAAAAGGTTTTGATGATTCCGTAGATGAGCGGAGTTCTTAAAAATTTTTACCTTCTCAGATTTTCAAATTGGTTCTGTCGTGCCCAACGTTGGTTTCATATTTTTGGGATCATTATGGCAATCAGGACATTTAATTTTCTTTAAAGGGTCAACTTTTTTTCGCTTCAATCACGAAATAGTTCTAACATAAGTTTCGAGGAACTTCCAAACTATAAGTTCTTGATCTTCGGCAAGCATTTGGTAGCAATCAATTTATCGTCTAAATACCAATGTTTAATTTCGTAAAATCAAATTGAGTTCAAGCTTCTTTGCAACTCAATCGACATATCTTTATATCTGTAAGGTTCTGTTTTAAAACGATATATGCCAGGTGCGGATATAGGATTTTCTCGATTTTCTCTAGAATTTTTCGAGCTCTCCTTATACAAGGTTTACGGTTTTGACCCTGTTTTGAGCAAATTTTCTTTTCTGCGCAGGCAAAATTTTGAAAAAAAAAATAGTCCAAAAAAGGCGTTTTTCGGCACTTTTTGGAAAAATGTTACCAAAAAATTGGGTTTTTTTGGCGCGCACTCCCCTCTCAAAATTAGTATATTATGGCGGTCGGCCAAAAATTTCTTAAAAGGTACTAAAGGGTCGGCAGAGGGTCGAATCCTTGAGGGGGCGTCCGCCCCCCCCCCTAAATCCGCCCCTGGTATATGCCATTGATGCGTCCTCCGACAATACTGAAACTGCAAGGTTTACTTGTTCCGTCTTGTAATTTTGTTTGACTGCTCCGTTTAGTAAATTGATGTTTTAAAGGGATCTTTAGAGATGTTGCTATGAAACTGTCTAAATTAAACATCCAGCTCATGGATATTCGGTGTTTGATTCCGATTTAAAAAAATTTCCATGTTCAGAGTTTTTGAGATTAGGAACTATTTTCTCAAAAAGTCTTTTTTTTACAATTGACGATTGGCGAGACGAAAAGTCCTTTAAACAAATTTGTAGTTTGGTAATCAGTTTGTCTTTCATGAGTTGTTCCAATCTCATGTTGAGCTAACTTTAACAAATCGAAGAGTCTTTCTAAGCTTCAGCTGCTTTGGTTTTATTTTTCAGTTCTTACCTATGGATGGTACTGAAAAGGTTCCAACTTATTTGTGAACGGGTCAAGATAAAAATCCTTAGTTGGAAGCAGGGGTGAATTGTTTCGAAAATTTTGTCGACTCTTTTTTTCTACGTCGACCAAATTGATTTTCTGAGCTCTCCCTAATCACTATGAAAACCACAATTTTTTGAGCCAATCTTTTGCACCGCAGGCGAAATTTTTGAAAAAACAGGCCAAAAAAGGCATTTTTAGGCACTTTTTTGGAAAATTTTGACCAGAAAATTGCGTTTTTTCGGCGGGAGCTCCCCCCTCAAAATTAGTATAAATTGGCGCCTAAGGCGCCTTTAGAAAAGTGTTAGGGTCAGTCAGCCAAAAGGGATATCTCAAAGTATTACAAAGGGGGTTCCTTTGGGTCGGCATGGGGTCGAATTCCTGAGGAAGAAGGGTACACCCCCCCCACCCACTAAATCCGCCCCTGATTGGATCTGTTTTCTTAACCTCGATTTTTTTCTGAAATCACTACCACTATCAACTGCGGTAAAGTTTTGGTGCCATGAAAATTTTTGCCACCGCCGACCAAAAAAATTTTGTGAACGCTCAAACTTTTGTGAACGCAATCTTTTCCTACTAAACAAACAATTGAGAATGTCTTAACCCTTTTTAATTCTTTATATGACAATTGACATTTAGTATATCAATCAAGTCATAAAAATCTCAAAACAACTTCAGGCGTACATTCCTGGAATAATCAGAAAAAGTAATTGTGCGCTCTGATAGAGCCGTAGATTGAGTCCTATTTATTTCGTCTTAATTACCTTAAAATATTAGGAATTGAAGGTCACGATGAAATTTTTTCAATTGGAAACAATTGAAAACATTTACACTAATTTGGACGCAGTCGGCTTACTCAAAATAAACACTCATTGTATAATCTAAAATTTAGAGAACACAGCAATTTAAACAGTCATTTCCTCGGAATTCTTAGAAAATATTGCACAAACATAAAACAACCCGTACTGAAATTTGTAGTTAAAAACAAATCTGAGCATCAAAAACACATACAAACAAATTCCATATCTGTATCAGTCCTGATACCTGTCTCTTTTTTCCTGTTCATGTTTAACCCAGACATTTAACAGACATGATAATTTAGGAAAAAGTCAGATCTTGAGTCAGACTTGAAGTACACCAGGGTTAGGCTTGATCATACCTGAACCAGACAAGTTCAAATCTGATCTTACATGATCAGACCTGAAGCAGTCATGATCATACCCTCAAGTTTTACCCTCGATTTGCATTTCTAGATGATCATGACATTGCATTTCTAGATGATCATTTGAGACAACTTTCGATTTAACCTGAAATCGACAAAATCAGGTTTTTCATTGGTGTTCAACAGAACAAGTATATGATCATACCTGGACCAGACATGTTCATGTCTGAAATAACATGATCAGACCCTCAAGTTTTACCCTCGATTTGCATTTCTAGATGATCATGACATTGCATTTCTAGATGATCATTTGAGACAACTTTCGATTTAACCTGAGTTCGACAAAATCAGGTTTTTCATTGGTGTTCAACAGAACAAGTATATGATCATACCTGGACCAGACATGTTCATGTCTGAAATAACATGATCAGACCCGAAGCAGACATGATCATATCTGACTTTACATGATCATACCTGGACCAGACATGATCTTGCCTGAAATTACAAGATCATACCTGGACCAGACATGGTCATACCTGAACTTACATGATCGTACCTAGAGCAGATATGATTATTCCTGACGTTGCATGATAATACCTCGACCAGACATGATCATACCTGACATTACATGATCATACCTCGATCAGACATGAATATGCTTGATAACACATGATCTGATCTGAACCAGATCTGGTTATATGATCATATAAAACATGATCATACCTAGATCAAAAATGATCACAGGTAAAATGATAAACCGGTGTTCTTTTTAAAAACTCCGGGGGCCAAAGCTCATATTATCAACTGATCAAACAGACCAATAATAAAAATTTGAAACAAAATGATTTATGCATGAACTTATCTAAAGTTTACTCAAGGTTGAAATGAGAACCAGTATATCAGAATTATATGTTTGATTTAAGCTTTAATAATCTTTTTGATTTTTTTCATTAAATCCGAGAGTAGCTTTGAGTCGTGACAACATGTCACTCAGCTTCATTCTCATCTCCGATCGGGTGTTAGGGTGGTTTTGAGGAGCTTGATTTGATCGATGAATGTAGCCTCTAATCTACTTAACAAGTACTTCCTTGGTGCGAAGCTGAATCTAAAATAAAAAGAAACACTTGAACGCTCCAATATTTACAGCAAAAACTGCATTTCTAGATGATCATTTGAGACAACTTTCGATTCCACCTGAATTCGATAAAATCACTCTTTTCATTGGTGTTATTCAAAACTTTTGTTCACTAGTTGGAATTCTTTGCACCAGGTGACGTTTCTCTCAATCAGAGCCAGTTGGTCAGGGGGTAGACGGCTGACCACTATGGGCACCTGTTGGGAAATTTCCTCGTGCAATTCCTGTATTTGTATTATTAAAAGTCTATTTTTCACGTAATTAGGAAAAGTCAATGCTGTTACAAAGACCTGTTTTGATCATTTTTCCGATCTTTTCAAGGGCATAAAATTCAGTTTTGGATGGTCAGTCAAAAACGGTCACTGCAATGAAGTTTACGAAAAACTACATTTTTTTGAATAATAATGGTAAAATAGAAAAAAGCGCGCTCAACAGGCGTGAATTCTTTTAAAGTAAATGCTTAGCTTAAGATACAAATTTTAAGGTTGTTAGCGATAACGGTTGCTTGCACGAAATAACTGAAAGCCAAGAACGCATCCCAAATAGAGCTGTAAATTCACGCCTCAACAGAAGCGTTGCTTTCCTTGCACTTGAAGAAAAACAATAAATTTTAGTTCCCTTTTGATCAGATTCCTGCTAAGGCTGTCAATTTCAAAGTTTCGAGAAAAAGTGAAAAATCTAGTAGCTAATTCCTACACAAGAGTAGAAAACTCATAATTTTGAGCGTATTAGTCATTCCAATTTGATTTTTTGAATTCCCGTAGCTTTAATTAAAATTGATGGCCCTCGAGGATATCTTTTAGATGATATGAAAATTCGTTTATAACATCACATCATCGTATATGAAGCTGGGCAATGGAATCAAAACATGATATCATAACCAACCAACGTGACCAAACTGCTTTCACTGCTTTCATCTATTTTTCTTACTAGTAATACAATTAGCTTTCAACCTCTGTTTCGATCAAACCTTCTATTCTGCTGCGGAGCTGCCCGGAAATTTTTTCCCCAAAAACACGTAAACTTGGTTCTCTTTTGTTTTAAAATTGAATTTATGTTTATGCTAAAACGGCTTATGTTAACTTCAGCTATGGGCACAAAGTTTTTCTGCATTTAATAATATTTTCAATAAAATTTTGCACAAAAATTTCAAATTTTTAAATCCTTATGCGCGAAACGATATTAAATTTTTAGAGAAAAGCATATAAATCATGTTTAAATGCTTTACAAAAAAAAACAAATCTTTGCTTCTTTTTTTGATTTTATCAAATTTTAACTTAAAATCTTTATAACAAGTAGCACAGAAGCACAGAATATTCAAATCATAGTCTACAAAAAAGGCTGTTCTATAATTGTTTTTCAAATCAGTGTTTATTGTTTGCGTAGTGTAATAAACAGATCTGACAAATCGTGGAACGCTTTTAGTTGAAAAAAGGCAAAAAACATCAAAAAGGTCAAAAAAAGTTTTTCATTCTTTTGGCAGAAATTTTTCTAATTTTTTTCTAAAAAATTTGCTTCAAAGACGGCAAAAAAATTGTCAATAACTTCAAACTAATCTTCCTCAAAGCGGGGACAATTTTTTGATTTTTTGACTTTTTATGAAAGGTCGCATGAATCACGGTTGAAAAGGCTTTAATATGATATATTATTCCACCCTTTTCTATGATTAATTCTGGTAAACACTTTTGGTTGAAAAACACGATAAGCCTGTTTGCTCGCTTTAAGCGCTCTAAAAATAATAAAAAATCAAAAATTTCCAACCAGCTTACATAAACTATTGTGAGCCTGACCGTTTCACTTTGACAAACCATATTAATTCAAAATTAGAAGAAAAATCAAAAAATTCAAACCAGTTTTTTCGTAGAAAAAGAAAAAAATAAAAAATGTTAAAGTAAAACACACATGAAAACAAAGTTCCTCCCCAATTTCAATGAGCCGAAAAATTAGCCTCAAAATTGAAAAAATGGATCAAGTAGTTTGGGCCAGTTCGATCTGATGAATTTGCCTATAAGTAGAAAAGTTTCCTAAAAATTGTTTTTTTTTAAAAAAAATTAATTTTAACAGTTTGCTGATAACCAATTTTTCACATTAAGGTATGAAGAGATCGGTGATAAATTTTTCGAGACAAAACATAAAGTTTTAAATGATCAGCAGTTTGAAAAAACAACTTATTATTTCTATCACAAACAATTGCTTCACTATAAACTTATCTTGCTCTCGATCAATCTTATGATCCGGAAAGTGACTGGAGAGAAAGTTTTTCTGTTGGGAAGCAGCTGCTTCAAGCAATTCTTAGAGCAAAAGTTATGCCAAAATAGCTTGATTAAAGCTCATGGCAGCTAGAATCAATCAATCTTTAATCGTAACAAGACTGCTTGTATCAGGGAAAAACCGTGAAAGTTTCGACTGCCTTTTAGTTGGTCTCGAATAGTTTTGATATCCAAAAAAAAACAACCTGATAGTCGGAACAACAATTAGAAAGTATTTCTAAAAAAAAACTTATTGGGAGAACTGTCAAGGTAACTTAACTAATCGTTTTGGCTGCAATATACATAAACTCGTTTTGGCTCTAGCATCTTTTGATGGAAATAAAAAAAAAATGCTATATGCATAGAAAAAAACTTCAACAATTGTTTTTAATAGAGTTAATCTAACATTTCATAGTTCATCTTCTGCTCGCTTGCTTTTTTTCCTCGAAGTTTTTTTCCTCTCGGGGACAATTTTTTCTTGACTCTGGGACTACTTTTGTCTAATGTGGCATAAATAGTCTAAGTTTTTTCTAATGGCGCCTAAATTAGGACTGAAAGGGTTTTTATTATGGTTTATTACTCCAACCAGTACGATGAACATTTGTGGTAAAGGCTTTTAACTGAAAAACAAGATAAGCATGCTCGCTTGCTTTACTAAAATTAGAAATATAAATTTAGGCAAAATAAAATGGCATATTCATCTTTGCATTACGATGAATATTTATGATGAATCTTTTCGTTGAAAAACAAGATCAGCATGCTCGCTCGCTTTGCTCGCTTGCAAATAGTCAAATAATCCAAAACTTTATATATAGTTTTCAATGTCCTGCAGTTTGAATGAACTCTGAACTCTCGAAATTTTTTCAAAACAATCTAGATCAAAGCTCATAGGCAGCTGGGATTATCTCAATTAACTCAACTCAATTAATCTTAAACCGTAAGAAAACTGCTCGCATCAGGACAAAGCCCTGAATGTTCCGACCGACTGCCCTATAGTTGGATTTGAAAATTTTTGTTGGTAAATTGTTTTTGGAATACAAAACATCGAACTGTACGCTAATATTATCAAATTTTATCTGTTGAAAGTAGTGTCGTGTATAAATTTGATAAAAGTTTCCATATTAAAACTTTTTCTATCTTACAGTATTCTGGCTTTTGATTAATTTGTTTTTATGTGGTCCAGAAAGTGTCTCAAGAAAAAATTTTCTAGTGCGCATTGGCTGCGCTAAAAAAATTCTTCTTTCATTTTTAGTGTTGAAGTTTTGCTTAAAACAGATTTGAGCTTATGGGTAGCTCAAAGTTTAATCAATCTTTACTCTTAACAAGCCTGCTCGTATCATAGTATTGTTCCGACTGCCCTTTTTTGTTGGTATCAAAAAGTTTTGATAAAATAAAAATTGGCAAATGAGTTTTAGGCTGATAATAGTTTTTATAAAAGCAGTTATAATATCAAATTGTAGCTGTTATATTTTGAGTCGTCTATTGAATTGATTTTATTGTGTATTGTATTGTATTGTCGTGTATTGTATTGTATTGAGTCGCGCTTTGAATTATTTCCTCTGTTCAATTTGTAACGATTTGTAGTGCGGGGTACTTCGTCATGTGTAAAATGTATAACGAGCAATTTAAAAAGACTCGAGGCAGAACAATATAGTGATGTGTTCTTACGGCTGGGCCCATGCAGATGGTTGATACCACGAGAGACAAAAAGCTTTGTGAAATTTGTCTGAATAAAACAAAAGCCACGCTGAATGTCAGAAAAACAAGTGCGTAAATGTTAGGGAGTATTCTGGAAGATATTGAAGGCGAGCTACCAAAGCAAGTTAACGACATGTTTTTGCTGTAATTAAGCATCAATATTTACTTTCCATAAAACGATAACTGCTCAAAGAAAGAAAAAGTAAATTTTTTTTGACATATCTATAGCGTGTTGTGTGTCTTTTTTGATTGGAGCTCAGAGTTTCATTTTTGCAAAACCATGGGAATTTTCAGTCAAAGTTTCAATCATCATTTTTTTTTGTCTGGGAAAAAAACAATTTTAACTTACACAATACCTCAACTTTAAAAAAAATTAAGGAATAACTGCTTTTGACAATAATTGATTCCTATAAAAAACTAAAATTGTGATCACGAGCGGAGCTAACACTTTCTTGAAGGTTATTTCAAAAAAAATTTGGAAAATTTTATTTCAACTAAACTGTTTTTTCAGGTTTCCAGTAAATTTAGGAAGTCTATTTTAAAAAAAGTTTATCTGTATTTTTATACCAACTTCAGATTTACAACAAAACACTTGAAAAACAGGCTTAAGTGAGGTATTGAACTTGTTTTGGCGCCAAAACTGAAAAAGGATGTCAAATTGACCCAAAGGGTTGACAAGAGGTTGACACCGCCCGCTCACTTTCTATCAGCAACTGATTGTGCTTCAAATATAATTAGGTACAGAACCAATCGTATAAATAGATTGAACAATCTACTTTCGAAAACTTCATTCGCTGTTTTGATTTCCTTCTTTTGATTTCCTTTAATCGTATTCAAAATGAGTTTTGATGTCTTTTGCCCAAAAGTAATTTGCTGCGCATAGCTCATATCTTCAATTGCTTTACAAAAAAACTTATATGTTCACTTTTTGATGTTTTCAGATTTAAATTTGAAATCTCTCGCGCTCAAAATACATTCTTTAGCAGAGGTCTGGGAATTTTGGATTGAAATATTTGAAATTTTTTGGTTCCATGAGTTTTTTAGGTTTTGAAATAGATTAACAAAACTAAAATAAATTCTTGAATGCAAAAAATACGGTCAAAAATTTTTTTTTCTGAGTTTGTTTATTTTTGCAAATACCATTTTCACACTCTTTTACCGGCCTCAAGAACAAAAAAGCCCACCGAGTACAAATATTTATTGTTGTAATCCTAATTTTGGAAAAAAAGTTACAAAAATAGCAACAAGCTTGACACTGTTGCTATGCTTAGACATAAGTTTTGTTGAGGGTTGAAACTAATCCAATGTGAATGATCACTTTACATAACTTTACATTAAATTTTTAAATATATTTTACCTGCGATCATTTTTCATGGGGGTTCACAGATTGCCATTTTGCCCAATTTAGGAAATTACCGCGATATATTTCACGCAATTAATGCGTAAGCGGAGATTAAATCCGTCTTAGAAATAGTTCCAAATTGGTTGAAAGAAGCTTATTCGCCATAATGGATTCCTTACATATATGGCGTGTGGGGTGATGACTTTCATAAAAATTTTAAATTAAAAAAAAAGTTCATTTTGTTTTATTAAATTTAACTTTTTTATGTAATTACTGCTCCATAGACTTTAAAAGGCAGTCGGAACAATCAGGGCTTCGCCCTCATACGAGCAGTCTTGTTGCATTTTGTGGCTGATAAATTCAGTTATATGCAGTAGTTCAAATTACAAGGGCTAACTTTTTCTGTGGATAGAAATTGCTTGACGCTTCAATTAAAAATTAAGAAGGCATAAAATTTTAAAAACTATGTTTTAGCGAAAACGCTGCACTGACTGCAATGGATCGAAACTCTAGATTCACAAATTTCCTCCTAAAAAAATGATTTCAAACAAAATTGAAGACGCTGAAAACTTCAAGCAGTTAAGAAAGTAATGCTTCTATGATTGTAATGACGAGCGGATCCAACACTTTTTCAAAGGTATTTTGAAGAAATGTTTTAGAAACTTCTTATTCAACCAAACTGTTTTTTTCGAGCTATTCGGTAATTTTATGAAGTCCATTTTTTGAGAAAATTTCAAACATTAGCTTGAAAAACAAGCTAAATTGAAGTATTGAACTTATTTTGGCGCAATAATTGACCTGAATTTTTTAAAATTAGGATGACTGAAATTGAATATCGTAAACTAGCATCAAATTAACCCAAATGAAAGTCAAGAGGTTGACATCACTCGCTTGCTTTCAATTGGCTACTGACTGGGATTCAACTATAAGTATGTACAGAATCTTTTTAGCTTCAAATCAGAGATTAAAAATATTTTGATATTAGTTTTCTATTTGTACTTCTTACAATCATCAAAATAATTTTAAAGAAAATAAAAGAAAAATGAGACTTTACGGCCCTTCGTTTGATGAGAAAAGAGTCAGTTTTAATTCAGTCCAACCTAAATTATTCGTTTTAATTTTAGTTAGTCAATTTTTAAGTATACCAGTGGTGTTTGAATATCCTTTATAAGATTAAAACATGCAAAAAACAGAAAAACTCATAGAATGAACATTCGTTATCTTTATATAGAATGAACAAAATACTAATTTTTAAGTTTTATTTATTGACAAAAAATTTTTAAAAAAAATAGGAAAAAAATTCCAAAAAAGAAAAAGTTTCCAAAAATGAAAAAAAAAATGAAAAGATTTTGTAAAGCATTTTTATATTCTGGGAATCCAATGAGTAGCAGTTTCTTGCATTAATGGAATTGTTTGACTGGCGTTTTTTCCTTAATTGGATTTTTTTGGCGTTTTCACCATAGATTGAAACAACTGGTTCTATGTGTTTTGCTTTATGTTTTTGTCTAGCAGTTTACATTTAATTTTTTAAATGTTAGTACTGCTCCATAGACTTTAAAAGGAAGTTGGAACGTTCAGGGCATTGCCCTGATACGAGCAGTCTTGTTGCGCTTTGTGGCTGATAAATTCAGTTCTATACAGTAATTCAAATTTAAAATTCAAATTTAAATAATTTGAATTTACAAGTGCTAGCCTTTTCTGTATTTTGACGGAATACAATCATCAAAAAAAATTTTAAAGAAAATAATGGAAAATTAAGAAGCATAAAAATAAACTCAAAACCAACGTTATGAGAAAAAAAAACCAAGCCAACTGGCCACTTTTGGTTGATTAGAAAATAACATTGAAAGATTAATTGAATCAGATTGAAAAATTTCAATTTATGTTGTCATTAAAATGACAGATAAAAACTGTTATTGCACAAAATTAAATGGCAGATGAGACAAGGATAGCCGGTTGCTGTGCTAGTAGCATAAAATGTTCCGAAGACATCCATGAAAAAGTTAATTGTTTAAATTGGTGTTGTTTTTGTAGAAGATGTGATAAGAAAGAACTTTGTAAACGCGTAACATTAGTGAATTGGACACATTGATAAACAATTGTCTTCAAAAAATAAAAAAACGAAAACATTTTTTTAATTATTTTTGCGGTTTATGCAGAATGAGGTTTTTAACTTTTGAAAAAAAATTGCCCTGTAAGCGCTGAAAAAATGTAAAAAGTCTGGTCTAATTTTGAATGATTACAGCAAAACTTGCTGAAAAACTTGTTTTGCTTGCTCGAAGATAGACTATAACTCAAAAATTTCAAAACTGTTTTTCTCAACACTCGGATAATTTAAGTCAGCGACTGAAAGAGCCTAAAAATGAAGTACTATTTTGTTCATTCCATTAATTATTTGAGCTGCTTGATTTTGCGTGGAACACAAAAGAAAAATAATTTCCTCCCCATTTTCAATGGTCAAAAAAACATCAAGCTCTGACCTCTATCGAAAGCAGAAGAGAAGTTGAAGAGATTTCATCAAGAAAATGAACGAAGCGAAATAATTCGAAGTTTGTAGCTTTAAAAAACGAATGGTGGCCAGTAAATTATCAATGATCCGATTTTTGTAACAAAAGTAAGGGAAAACTTGTGCTCGCGGTGTTTTTTTTTCAGATAATTTTCGACTTTTTAACTAGCCATTTATGACGGAATTTTAAGTTATTATTCACAAGATATTGTTGTCTTGAGCTTGAACGTCAAAAATTATTTTATCTGGTATTATTTTTCGTTAAGTTATGGGTTTAGAGATTGCCATTTTGGCCAACTTTGGACAATTAACGAACTATATGTTTTGCGCTATTAAAGCGTAAGCGCGGGTTTAATCCGTATTTAAAATCCATCCAAATTGGTCCAAAGAAGCTCATTTGCCACAATTGGGTTGTTATTAGGAGCAAAATCTATCACTTAAATTTTTATATTGCCTGTGGGGGCATGATTTGTACAAAAAATCTCATTTCTTATTTAAAAATATTTTATTTTATTTTGTTACATTTAATTTTTAATGTTATTACTGCTCTATAGACCTTAAAAGGCAGTCGGAACAATCAAGGCTTCGATACGAGCAGTCTTGTTTCGTTTCAATCTAAGGCTTAAAGCAGCGATTTTTTCCAGATGGTACAGAAAAATTTTGCTAACAAATCTTTCATGTTGGTAGATATAGATTTGCAAATAACTAATAACTACAAAGAAATGAATCAAACTTAGGTTTATAAACAAATGACTCTGGTATATGATTTTTTTTCAGTTTTTATTTCTCAAAATTCAAAATTAAGTTAAGTCCAATTTTTGGCGCCGAGATTTTTTAGTTCATATTATTATTTCCCTGAAATTGGTTGTTTTTAAAATTGCGCGAAAATCGGTCATTTATTAGGGCAATGCACAGCAATAATTGTTATAATATTTTGATGAAATTAAATAAAATCCATATGTATCTCCTTGTTTTCAAATTTAGGTTTAAACTATCACACACCTTAAAGTATATTGGTAGAGAATTGCAAAATTTTGTTTTGAAAGTTATCTCAAACATGCCAAATGGACAGTTTTTAAACTTTATCAGCAGCAATCTTTAAAAAAGCAATCACAAGTAATTTCTATTAATTTTGAGATTACCAAACTGACAAAACTAAGACAAAAAACAAAAGAATTCAAAGTTTCAGCAGATTATAGATAGGTTAAAATCAACTGTATACAGCCAATCTATTGAAGTAAATCTGTTTACTACGCATTTTAACAATTTTTTTAGTCGTAAAGGAATCAATTTTTAGCCCAAAAAATTAGATTATTGCGATTATTTTGACTTTTCAAAAAAAACTAAAATAATTTAAATTTCAACAAAAGTGATAAAAAAAATTTTTGAAAAATTTAGTAGATGTTAATTGAAAAGTTATTTTTTGTTTCCACAATTGAGGAAATTTTGTACAGAAGAAAACATCAATTTGTGTTGCAGTGAGTTACATTCAATGGAGAACAGTTGTCTATCGCAAACACTTGATTTCCTTTGAAAATTTTTCAGAGCGTTCGTTTTCAAAATAAAAACCGAGTAGCTAGATCAATATGTTTAGATCAATTTTTCGAATTAAATGAAGAAAATGCACAAAAATTAAAAGGAGAATTTTTTTCGTTCTCAGAAGATCTCGTATTGCTTACACTTATGACTTTCTTCAGTTGAAACAACACACAAAATTTTCAAACCTACATATCAACTTTTTTACCAATTCAATTATTTAACTTGAAAATTGATGAAGCCAAGAAAATGTATATTCAAACTGTTAGATAAACTAGAAAAAACTTTGATAGAAAATCATATCATTTCTTAAACCAACTGAAAAACTGATTGCAACCAAATCTAGCCCAATTAACATGTTTTTTTAAAACTATAGTTACAAGAATTCAAAACAAACCGATTTAGAAAAACCGATTTAGATAGTTTTAGTGGTAATAATAAGAATAGCAATTTTATTTTCAGATTGATTGTACATATAAATACGTTTAAACATATATCTATCTTTTTTTCTTCAGCACCAGCATAAAAGACATCATAAGGTATCTACAGAATTCTTTTTTAGCAACCATTCTTGTTAAAACAACCAAGGATTACAATTCAATGATAACTTTTCCAAAAATTTTAGCTAAAGTTTCCTTATCTTGATGTAGTTATCCCTGAAAATATACAAAAAAATTGTCATGTTTGCTGTCTATTGAGTTCATTTGTCTTATGAGAAAAACATCTAATTTGTGTATTAAGTTTAGGTTTTGTTCCTAACGTGATTGGTTAGCAAGTGAAGTGTTGTGAGAAATTTTAGCTTTCGGTTCGTAGAAACGATCTATTTTTTTCACTAGCGGTCTTTGATATAAAAATAAGTCTTTGATATAAAAATAACTGAGCTCTTCGCTGAGTAGTTTGACTATCTCATATACATGTAAGCATATTGTGGAGCATATTGATCATATAAATGTAAGCATATTCCTTTTTTGGAGCATATTGTGTACTGTAGCTTAACATTCAAGGAATCAATTTTCAAAATTTGTCAGCTTTTTAAAGAATCAGTTTTGCAATTTGCGTTTTGGTCTGCGCTCATACTAGTTTGTTTATTTCTAATTTGTTCGCAGTATCATAAATAAAAACACTGTATAGCAAAATTGGCTGCATATTTTTTTTGATCCGAAATCATTGCTTCCAATTAACATCAGATGTATTTTATCTCAAAATTTTTTCGGACCACCAAAACTCATGAACGCACACACACGCATATTTATACATACTTATATACAGGGGCGCATCTAGGATTTTCTCAAAAAAATTCGAAAATTTTATCGACCATTTTTTAGGTCGATCAAGTGGTTTTCGGAGCTCTCCAAAGCACTAAAAAGCGCGTTTTGCGGACCCCCCTCAAATTTAGTATAAATTGGTGCCAAAATCAGTTTTGCAATTTGAGTTTTGGTCTGCGCCCATACTAGTTTGTTTATTTCTAATTTGTTCGCAGTATCGTAAATAAACACAATGTATAGCAAAATTGGCTACATATTTTTTTGATCCGAAATCATTGCTTCCAATTAACATCAAGTGTATTTTATCTCAAAACTTTTTCAGACCACCAAAACTCATCAACGCACACACACGCATTATTATACATACTTATATACAGGGGCGCATCTAGGATTTTCTCAAAAAAAAATTTCGAAAATTTTATCGACCATTTTTTAGGTCAATCAAAATGGTTTTCTGAGCTCTCCCAAAGCACTAAAAAGCGCGTTTTGCGGACCCCCATCAAGTTTAGTATATATTGGTGCCAATGGCGCCTTTAGAAATTTTTTAGGGCCCGTCACCAAAAATGGACATCTCAAAATAGTACATAGGGGACAATATAGTACATATATGATACAGGGGCGAATCCCTTTGCTAATAAGTTCCTCTCATCTGCA